>NC_060121.1:414859975-415163006 GCF_021461395.2 Schistocerca americana | reverse complement strand
GGTGTTGTTTCATTCTTTCCGAAGTCTGAGAGTATTTCGCCTGTTTCATATATCTTGCACACCAGGTGGAATAGGCCAAGGATCTCAGTAATTCTGAGGGTATGTCGTCTACGTCAGGAGCCTTATTTTCACTCAGGTCTCCCAGTGCCCGGTCAAGTTCTTCTCGTAGTATTATATCCCCAGGCCCAATTCAAGAACATTTTCCCATTCACCGTATGGCGCCTCACTCTTCCTTCCCCCCAATTCCCCCCTTTTCCCTCGTACACTGTCACCTGTGTCAGTTTCGTTACTAATGTGATATGCACGGTATATAAACCTCAGCTTTTCGATCCCAACAGCGCATTGTGTCGCATTGACCTTCAACTGGCTGTACGCATCTGCCATCACATCGCTTCCTGTAATATTGCCCTCCAAATTCATTTTCCTTGAATAGCTGTGCGATAGGATATTCTTTCCATCTTTCAACTTTCCCTTCTTTCTTTAGTATTAGCTTGCCGCCTGAGCTCTTGATATTCATGCAACTGCTTCTCCTTTCTCCAAAGGTTTTTTTTTTATTTTATTTTATTTTTTATTTTTATTTTTTTTTATTTGTAGACGGCATCTACTAGTATCTTTTCTCTAATCAAACGTGCTTTTACAGCCTTGCGTTTTTCCACTAACTTTTCCTGCCTAGCCGTTTTGCATTTTCTGTCAATCTTATATAGATATCAATATTCTGTTTGACTGCTTGATTTACTGCACCTTACGCCCTTGACTTTTTACGTATTTGATACTCTATTGCCTTCAAAATTTCATCTCTCGAGGCTACTCATTGATCTTCTGTTGTGTTCCTTACTTTCGTTTCAGTCAAACGTTGCCTCCCCTCGCTTTGAAAATCTCAACGATTTTCATCCAGGCACCATCTCCCTAATTTTCTACTTTCCTGCAATTTCTCCGACTTAAATCTTCATGTCATAATCAACAACCTATGGTCAGATTCTACATCTGCCCCTGGAAATGTGTTACAGTTTAAAATCTAATCTCGAAATCTCTATCTTAACTGCTTGAAAGAACTAGTGTCTCCAGGTCATTTCCATGTATTTAACCTTCTTACATGATTCTTACACTATTAAAGATAGTTAAAAAATGCTCCGTGCTAGCTTCTAGCAAGCGCCTTCCTCCTTGATACTTTACCCGAGACCATGTTCTGCTATTGTTTTCCTTCTCTTCGTTCTCTTGTTATCGAAAGCCCGTCCCCACCGCAATTAAATTTTCGCCTACCTTAACTATCCGAATAAGTTCTTTTACCTCATCATAATTTTTTCAGTCTCTTCATCTTCTGCAGAGTTAGCTGGCATACAACTTGTACTACTGTGGTGAGTGTTGGCGTCATGTCTATCTTGGTTACAATAATACGTTCACTATGCTGTTCATAATAGCTTAACCGCATTCCTATGGTCTTAATCATTAATTGACCTTCTCCTGCAATACCGCTATTTAATTTTGTGTTTATAGCTCTGTACTCTCCTGATGAGAAGTCCTCTTCTTCCTGCCACCGTACGTCACTAATTTCCACTATTTGTTCAACCTAGCCATTTACCTTGTTAAACTCTCTGACCTACCTACCAGATTAGGCGATCTAATGTTAAATGCCACGACCAGCAGAATACCACTTTTGTTTTTCCTGATGACGACAACTTCCTGGATAGTTCCCGTCCGAAGCTATGACTGGGGGACTATTTTACATCTGCATCTACATTTACATACTTAGCATTCCACCATACGGTACATGGCGGAGGATACCTTGCACCGCTACTAGTCATTCCTCTTCATATTCCTCTCACAAATGGAGCGAGAGAAAAACAGCTGTTTATATGCCTCCATACGAGTCTTAATTTCTCTTATCTTCGTGGACCTTACGCGAAAAGCACTACCTACGAGGGTTGGAACTTTAATGGCGGCAACTATTTATTTACAGCTCGTACGAAATAGATACGTGTTTCAAAGTTTTACTGGCCTTCAGAGTAGTCACGAGCATTGTGTATAACACGTTGCCAGCAATGTGGAAGTCGTAGGATACTCTTAGCAGTGCCAGTTGTGTTGACAGTTCGAGCGACGCCGTCTATTGCCCGACGAATTTGTAGCAGTTCTGAAGCGAATGCCGTGAAGCGTTTCTTTCAGTTTAGAAATCGAGTTGAACTCACGAGGGCTTAAGTTAGGGGAGTGCAGTAGGTGGTATAGCACTTAACAGCCCCATCAGTCAAGCAAATCAGTAACAGCTTGCACTATACGTGCTTGAGCATTGTCCTGAGAAATGATGGTCAGGTCCTGCAGAAAGTGTCATCCCTTCTGTCTCTATGTTGTTCATTTTTGGAACACAACTTACATTTCGATGGCGGAAACGACCCCTCTGGCCTTTTCCTCCTCACCTGGCTGGTCCTCTGGCTGCTACTACTCGGGAGGCATGTGCTACTGGCTGTTGGTGAGTTCGGTTCGTAGGTCTTAACTGCGGTCTTCCTACTTGAAAGTCATTCTGAATGTGTAAATTCTTCAGACTACTTGAAACGAAATGTCTTCTTCCCAGGATGTGTCCCATTAAAAGCATATGGCTTCAGTAATGTTAGGGAACGTTATCGGATTCGATTTATTCACTATTCTGGATTTGCTCTGTTCCTTCGGAATGGTGTGGAACGCTTCTCCACCTCGTAATGGTTAGGCCAAGTTAGAGTGGTCTGTACCTTGTCTGAGTGTGAGAATAAATGTGTCTTCCTTTGTTTCTTTCTGTTCCAATTTGTGGGTCTTTTCATGCCTCAGATTGATGTGTGCTTAGATTTACCGATTCCCACGTGTGCTTAGTTATATCTATTTCCACGAGTTCCTCATTCAATAAGCCCTATTTCAACAAGTTATCCTAGTTAGATTGAATAATCAGAACATAATGTTTTGTCTGAGTACTGTATTCTTTTAGTTTTGAGGGATTCTAATAACCTTTTGTTGGTGGGGATCACGTGGAGCATGAATCAGTGGGACCTTCAGTTTTCTTGGTTTCGTTGATCTTTTGGCGTTCTTCATGATTCAGTCTGACTTTGTAATCGTATACTCTTTTTTTTACTAATTTCGTAATTTTTATAAGTCTGACTAAGGTCTCACCCGATGGGTGATCTATTTACGAAAGTCTTCTTTCTCCTTTGTTGTACATATCGTGGGCCCGAATTCCCGTATCTTATCCCTATATCAGTAAAATTGTTTCAGTCGGTATAAATCTCTTTGGCGTAATTGCATTCTTATGGTAATAGCTAATTTCTCTCGAAACTTCATCTTTGTGTGAATCCAGTCTGAGAGTATAAAGCTATACGTTACTTTTCCTCTTCTTTCACCTCTCACACTATTAATTGATATGTACAAAGGTTTGTTATTTTGCTGTCACCGGTGAGATGTTTCACGCTCATCCACAAGCCAGCTTTTGAGTTAGGATGTTCCGCCCTATTTCTCATATGTTAATTTAAAAAGAAATTGTTCTCTTTGCAAACTAATGCCGTATGTCCCGTCTCATTCTTTCTGACTTACCACGCAGTCACCTTCATAGCAATATACACTGAGGTGACAAAAATCATTGGACACCTCCTAAAATCGTGTCGGACATCAATTTTGCTCGGTGTGGTGCAGCAACTCGAGGTGAAGTGTTGCCGGTGCAGGATTTTGTGGAAGAACTGACCTCTCTATTACGTCCCGCGTCGGGTGATCTGGGTGGCCAAATCATTTGCTCGAACTGTCCAGAATGTTCTTCAAACCAGCCGCTAACAATTGTGGCCCGGTGACATGGCGCATTGTAATCCATAAAAATTCCATCGTTGTTTGGAAACATGAAGTCCGTGAACGGCCGCAAATGATCTCAGGTAGCCGAACATAACCATTTCCAGCCAATAATGGGTCCAGTTGGA
Source organism: Schistocerca americana (assembly GCF_021461395.2). Lineage (NCBI taxonomy): Eukaryota > Metazoa > Arthropoda > Insecta > Orthoptera > Acrididae > Schistocerca > Schistocerca americana. The sequence goes on along the minus strand of NC_060121.1, from coordinate 415,159,086 downwards.
CCAGAGAACCCAATCCACATTATCATGGAGCCACCAACAGCTTGCACGGTGCCTTGCTGAGAAATTGGGTCCATAGATTCTTGGGGTCTGCACCACACTAGAACCCTATCCTCGACTCTTACCAACGGAAATCGGGACTCACCTGACCAATCCACTGTTTTACAGTCGTCTAGGATCAAACCGATATTGTAACGCCCCCACGGGAGGCGTTGTAGGCGATGTTGTGCTGTTCGCAAAGGCAGTCGTGTCGGTCGTGTACTGCTATAGCCCTTTAACGTCAGATTTCGCCGCTCTGCCCTAACGGATACATTCGTCGTACATCTCATATTGATTTCTGCGGTTATTTCATGCAGTGTTGCTTGCCTGTTAGCACTGACAACTCTACGCAAACGCCGCTGACCTTGGTCGTTAAGTGAAAGCGGTCAGCCACTTCCTTGTCCGCGGTGATGAAAATGCCTGAAATTTGGTGTTGTCGACACAGTTTTAATACTGTGGATCAGATAATACTGCATTCCCTATTTCCGAAATGGAATGTCCCATGCGTCTAGCGCCAACTACCATTTCGTGTTCAAAGTCAGTTAGTTACCGTCATGAGGCCAAAAAAATGCTGGAAACCTTTTCACATGAACTACCTGAGTTCAAATGCACTGCCTTTTACACCTTTTGTACGCGATACTACCGCCATCTGTATATGTGAATACCACTACCCCGTGACGTTTGTCACCTCAGTGCACGTACTGTTGGCCGAATGCTTAGGTTTTCTCAGAGTATTTCAGTGTTATTTTTATTAGCTGTACAAAGGCGGCAGCAAATAAGGAAGCAAAACCTATGGTGTATGTATGCAGACTGAAATGACGAATTAAAATTCGTACCAAGACGTGCATTCGAACCCAGGTCACTTGGCAAATGCGCGAACTGCTACGCCAACCAGGCACCATGACTTTGCACAACTGCAAGGACTACCCTAGTACGCCTCTCTCTCCTACAAGGGAACAAAAGGTCCCTGGAACTATGTAGTTCCATTTGATTAGAGCGTCTATCCCTGGGTTTCAGGCCGGGTCCCCCGTTTCGGTCGATGCTGAGGTGCTATTCCAGTTCAGTTGCAGAGCCTCTGCAATACTGTTCGAGTTTATGGGGAACAGCAAGTATGCTGGAACGTGAATGGGAATTTGGATTAAGGATAGTCCGTGTCGTTGTGCAAAGCCAGTGTGCCGAGATGGCGTAGTGGTTAGTGATGAAGATACTCGGCTTCGAATCCCAGTCTTGATACAAATTTTGATTCGTTACTTCAGTCTTGAAAAGGTCTCTGAAACCATATATTTTCATTCGATTAAAGCACCTACGCCTACATTTCAGACGGGATCCTCCAACTTCGATGCTGTGGTACAGGTACCGGCACTCGCAGCTCCATGAGATGTGCGAGCATCGCAGTCCATCTGAGGTTATCAAAGACGCCTGCGATGTCTATCATTATGGGTATTACAGATATGCGTGGGATGTTTATTACTATGTGGAGGGCTTGGTTAATGCGAGGTCAATTGATTTGCTTTCCCGAAGTCAGTATTTGTTCAGGTTCTGACTCATTAGCATTTGTTTGAAAATACAGGGGTTGGACACAAATGTAGAAACGCCGAGAGATATGCATGCTGGAACATACGCTACTGGCCATTAAAATTGCTACACAAAGAAGAAATGCAGATGATGAACGGGTACTCATTGGACAAATATATTATACTAGAACTGACATGTGATTACATATTCACGCACTTTGGGTGCATAGATCCTGAGAAATCAGTACGCAGAACAACCAACTCTGGCTGTAATAACGGTCTTGATAGACCTAGGCATTGAGTCAAACAGAGCTTGGATGGCGTGTACAGGTACAGCTGCCCATGCAGCTTCAACACGATACCACAGTTCATCAAGAGTAGTGACTGGCGTATTTTGACAAGCCAGTTGCTCTGCCACCATTGACCAGACGTGAGAGAGTATGCAGGCCAGGGCAGCAGACGAATATTTTATGTATCCAGAATGGCCCGTACAGTACCTGCAACATGCGGTCGCGCATTATCCTGCTGAAATGTAGGTTTTCGTAGGGATCGAATGAAGGGTAGAGCCATGGGTCGTAACACATCTGAAATGTAACGTCCACTGTTCAAAGTGCCGTCAATGCGAACAAGAGGTGACCGAGACGTGTAACCAATGACACCCCATACCATCACGCCGGGTGATACGCCAGTATGGCGATGACGAATACACGCTTCCAATGTGCGTTCACAGCGATGTCGCCAAACACGGATGAGACCATCATGATGCTGTAAACAGAGCCCGGATTTATCCGAAAAAATTACGTTTTGCCATTCGTGCACCCAGGTACGTCGTTGAGTACACCATCGCAGGCGCTCCTGTCTGTGATGCAGTGTCAAGGGTAACCGCAGCCATGGTCTCCGAGCTGATAGTCACTGCTGCTGCAAACGTCGTCGAACTGTTCGTGCACATGGTTGTTGTCTTGCAAACGTCCCCATCTGTTGACTCAGGGATCGAGACGTGGCTGCACGATCCGTTACAGCTATGCGGATAAGATGCCCGTCATCTCGACTGCTAGTGATACGAGGCCGTTGGGATCCAGCACGGCGTTCCGTATTACCCTTCTGAACCCACCGATTCCATATTCTGCTAACGGTCATTGGATCTCGACCAACGCGAGTAGCAATGTCGCGATACGATAAACCGGAATCGCGATAGGATACAATCCGACCTATATGAAAATTGGAAACGTGATGGTACGCATTTCTCCTCCTTACACGAGGCATCACAACAACGTTTCACCAGGCAACGCCGGTCAACTGCTGTTTGTGTATGAGAAATCGGTTGGAAAGTTTCTCATGTCAGCACGTTGTAGGTGTCGACACCGGAGGCAACCTTGTGTGAATGCTCTGAAAAGCTAATCATTTGCATATCACAGCATCTTCTTCCTGTCGGTTAAATTTCGGGTGTGTAGCACGGCATCTTTGTGATGTAGCAATTTTATTGGCCAGTAGTGTAAATGCAGATGTTAGCGAAGACTGCAGCTTGAGCTCTTGTACCTGCTCGCGAACTGCACCTGTGCAATGACCTCAACACGTTGCAAGTGTCACTCGGCGTCGAAACGGAAATCCATCTAGTCGTGAGAGCATTATGTCACAGCATTCGAACGTCGACAAACTGTTGGTGCTCGTATGATGGGTGCGTTTGGTGTTTTAAGAGAAGCCGTATCGAAGATTTACTCAGCATACGGGAAAAGCGGATTAACATCATCCGCTAAGACACAACGCGGACGAAACTGTGTTGTGTTACCGTGAAGAACGATCATTGAAGAGGATTGTGCTGAAAAACAGGAGCACGAAAGCTGCAAAATTCACCGAAGAACGGAATTTCACAACCGTGAACTGTGTCAGCACCAAAACAACGCGCAGTCAGCTGCATAAGGAGGGAATCACAGTCAACATACCATTTTTGTGAGTTATAATCCACAAACTCCCATTAGTATCTGTCACCACACGACTTTATTGCTGTACAGGCAGAAGGAAACTGCAGTTATTGTTTACAACAAAATCTCTTATCAGAGATGTCGTCAACACGAAAAGGTGATGCCGAACTCATAAAATTAAGAGTACGGAGCAATGGAAGAAAGTGATTTCGTCGGATGAGTCTTGTTCCACACTGTTTCCTACTTCTACCTGAGTTTACGTCGGAAGAGTTAAATACGACGGATAAACGGTCATAATTTGGGCAGCCATATCATGGTATTCCATGGGCCCCATGGTTACTCTGCAAGGTCGTATCACTCCCAAGGATAATGTGCACAAACTTTCACTCCATATGAAACCGTTGTGCACAGTGACTGTGTATTATCATAAGGGAGGACAGGAAAGCAGCAATCAATCGCAATTCCATTGGTTTTTATTATTCTTTTATATCCTGAATTCAGCTGTAAATAGCGATCTTCAGTGCTAAAATACAAATTACGGAATCAGAATTCATTTACATAAAACAATAAGTAAAATACCACGTCATCCAGTAGACACGATCCATTTTAGTCAACATAACATTTTTGTGAGTTATAATCCAACAAACTCCCATTAGTATCTGTCACCACACGACTTTATTGCTGTACAGGCAGAAGGAAACTGCAGTTATTGTTTACAACAAGTACAGCAGTCTCAGTCTGCGTCAGGCCCTCTATATTCCAAAAACTAGCTATTCCAAAAACTAGCTAACTTAATTCCTTTCCAAAATAGTAGTTTAAAACCCATTTTTACTAAATAAAATCAGTAAGCATATTTGCATATCACCTTTAAGATAAATCAAGAAACGCCGATGTACAATATGTTTGTTCACATGTTAGTGGTGAAGCAATCCACGAAACCTGACACAAAAGATCATTAATTAGTTCATGTAACTGTCCCCTACAGAACTGTTACATCAGATGCAAAATAAAAATAAGAAATTTTTTTTAAGATCGTCTTGATAAAAAAATAGTTACATACTAATTCCAGTTCATAAAAAGCTAACATCTAGCGTAATCGCTAGTACCTTAGTTATTAAAGTGATACACTAAATAACTAATAAAAAGAAATATAAAAGTTAATACAAATATTTATTTTATTTTTATTTTACTTTTTAAAGATCTGTTAACACCATATAAAATACTGAATATCAATATGAAAAAGCTATTTTAACCATTTACAGTTGATAAAAACATACTAACGCTCCCTATTGACGTAAGTTTCTTACGTGAAGTCTAGTGCGCTACTTGCTAAGAACGATACAACACATTGCCTTACACTGAGCCCCTAAGACTAATGAAGTTTTACTTGTTTGATGGCAAAACTGATACAGCTTCTTATAGTGCCAACAAAATGTTAGACAAATCTATCTACCGATAACAATAAGTTATGTTCTCACATACTAACATGCCTACCGTTGTCATATTTGATGCAGGCCAACATGTTAAGTTTAGTTCCTTCCTGGGTCTTGACGTCCCTGTCCTGAAGGGGGCGGCTACCCAAGAGCTTCCGAAACCTGGTACTGGTTTTGGGAGCTCTTCGGTGGCGTTCTGCTTCAGGGTAAAAGACGTCAGGACCCAGGAGGGAACTAAAATCGACATGTTAGCCTGCCTCAAATACGACAGCGCTAGGCATCGTAATAGGTGAGAACATAACTTATTATTGATTGTGGATAGGTTTGTCTTCTATGTTGTTGGTATTATATCTGTTTTACCTAGAGACGGGAAAGATATTTCGATGTACCACGATGTCGATACCTTTTCATGTTAACATCAATGTATAGCTCCTATACCCAAATCATTGATATCGATTATACGATGTTACGAGTATCGAAAGTCATATTTTTCATTGTCCTTCTTTTCTTTACTCATAGGCACTATAGTTCTCATCGGTATATTTCTTGCCTATTCCAGCTACTACCAATCTTTGTAATCTTACAGTAAATGTCTTTTAAAGGGCTTAATTTAATTTCATATTCTGTACTACAAATGAGCATCAGATTGGAATATTAATGTACCTGTACTGCATATTCATGAAAGTTTCTTACTTCTTTCTACCACTGCAAATGATGGGTACAAAGTGCAAAACGAACACGTTTGGTGACAGCACTGTACGAGAATGGTGGAAATTACCGCTCCCTACACCCAACTGTGCGCCCTTCTTACCCTCTGAGTAACGTCAGAATGTTGCACAACACTGTAGAGGTCCCGAAGTTGATGGTTTAGGTAAAGGCCAACATTTCTTCTTCTTCTTCTTCTTCTTCAATGTTAATAGAATGTCGTTATCACCTATATGTGAGAATTTCGAAAAATGACAGCACAAAAAGTGTTTTTGTGGAGGGGTGGGGTGAGGTCAGTCAACTCATGCCCATATACATTCCCTGACACAGAGACTGTTTGGAAGAGTGTCATAAAGTCGTAGTAACCTCTCCCGCGTCAAGCTAGCCCACAGCTGTGTGACTGGTCGCAGATAACGTCGGATTAGCACTATGACAAAGTTAACATCCGACATGGTCCCATGGCTTGTCTGAGGGTCATGCTGGCCACGGGATTAAACGCATTTCGTAGAAACACGTCCCATGGATGGACGAGCATTGTTATGTTAAAAAATGCCTATTGGAGGCAGAATTCTCACAAATCGAGTTTAATGGATTCCAATATCGGATGGTCTGACTTATCTCATACGATTTGTATTCTCAATTCTAATACTGGTTACTGGATACAGTTTCTCCTGTGCACCTAGGCACAGATGCAAATTGTAGCAGTGAGATTGGGGTGCTTACGGAAACAATTCTTATGGCGTCGTAGTGCCACATATAGGAGTGTGTGCTGTAAAGTAATGCCTCCGAATATTTAAATAAAAAAGGCTTAATCAATATTCTACATCTCTATTCTTCACATCTACATATTTACTCAACATATTCATCCTGGCGACGAATACATTTCTCCCAACGAGAGGCAAGTTTGTTGATACCGTCGCAGTAGAATGTTTGACTTTGATTACGGAGCCTTGCACGCTTCATCACTATCAAAATCAAGTCCGCGAAGGTATTCTTTAAGTTTTGGAAACAGATGAAAATCGGATGGGTCTGTATGGAGGATGATCGATGTCGGTGAACCCAAAGCACCGGACTGTTGCAGACGTCACAACGTTCGTGTGTGGTAAGACATTGTCGTACTGAAAGAGAGGGTGCTCCATGTGCGGACGAACTACTCGAATTCGTGCTTTCAGTTGAGTGAACTGTTTCTCGGGCATCGATATAGTGACGTTACACACCAGCATGTAACACGCTACAATTCGGAGTCCTCTAGTGGCAGAGAGTTGCAACTTGTGTCAACGAAGCGGTAAAGTCGACCAAATAATATGCATGACATGTAATACCTCAACGGATACTGATAATAGAATAAACATTCGGAATCATTACTTTTCAGCACGCCCTCGTGCATTCCATCTCCCTGTCACTCACACCAAGTGGGTTTCGAGGAACTCTGAATACATATATTCATCTGTACTGTACCACTGCTTACATACAACTAACACTGCCGGAAAGAGAACGGTAGACGGACTGAACAGTACACAACTGAAGTCGGAGCATGCAGAGACAAGCAGAAATTTAACTGGATTGTTAATAGCGAGAACTATAAGCCAATGAAAACGTGTTCCCTTCATACTGGTCACGCATTCCGTAGTAGGATACAAGTATCTTCAGTAACGTTTGGGTATTTTCATTACGAAAGAGCCACAACATTAATTGGAGTGACAAATAGAACAAATTACCCTGAACAAAGTCAAAGATATAACTAACGCTGTTATTTCTTTATTTCTATTTTTTGTAATGTTTCCTTCCAATTCCCAAAACTCTAAGCCATTAATGCTGATATTGCCGTCAGAATGCCAATTCCTTATTCTCAACATGCTCTGACATCCATTGCTGTCTCGCGGGGTACTCCAACCATTTTGTTCAACCATCGAGATTATAATACTAACACAATGGTATACATAAATGACCTCTTATGTAGGTTGTATCGTAGTTAATAGCGAAAACCGACAAGGGAGATGTATACGACAATAGAAGCTGAAACGTCCCACATGGGTTTCCAAACGAACTGTTTTCGAAATAATTGGAAGTGTACGGTTGCGAGCCTCCGCTAACCTTACTATGAAATATTGTACCAGTCGTTAGTGTAAACGCATTTGAATTGTAAACACGATTTTCATCTCAAATTAGACAGATGGTCCGTAGTTGGGTTCAAATTTCATCCATGCACCATATGCAATATTGTGTAAAATGGTACAGTTTTGCCGCGCGGAATTAGCCGAGCGGTCAGGGTCGCTGCTGTCATGTACTGTGCGGCTGATCCCGGCGGAGGTTCGAGTCCTCCCGCGGGATGGGTGTCTGTGTTTGTCCTTAGGATAAGTCGTGTTTAAGCTTAGGGACTGATGACCTTCGCAATTAATTCCCATAAGATTTCACACACGTTTGAACATTTTTGGTACAGTTTCCTGCTGACGCAACACCTAACGCGCCAGTACGGTCCAAGACGCTCGAGCGGGACCTCTTCCTCGGTGTCCAAGATCATCTGACCTCAATCCTCTGGATTTTTCTATCAGAGATAATCTCGGTAGTAAAATGTACAGCATTCATGCTGATACTGGTGAAGAACTGGAGCAGAGAATTAGACAGTCTTCTTAATATTTACGAGACGACCCATGGTGAATTCGTAACTCACTGCTGAGACGAAAAATATCGCTCCAAATCAGTTCTCATCTTGTTGGTAGACACTTCAAAGAAATTCTCGCAAGTCCAATGGCAGAACAATGGACCGCTGAACGATCGGCGGCCAGTGGTTACAGAGAGTTGTAATCTCAGCGGCGGCTCCGGAAGTAGGACATACCGAATGACTCTCCTGTCCACTCTGCTTGTCATGCCAGGTAGCCCACGTAAGTACCCGGAGGGAAGAATGATACCGGGCAGCGCTCAGTTTTCCGCACGTGACGGGCGATACGAACTCGACAGGCCGCACCGGAAGTAGAGGCATAGCCGTACGTCACCCTGCCTCTTAACGTCTGCTGTATATGCAACACAAATGACACTACTGTAACACATGGAGTAGCTGTACCTCTTGAGTTATAGCAACACACGAGTGAAATGTTACATCCAAATGCGAGGACAACGCGCACTTCATCTCCTTCAACAGCTAGTAGTATACCGTAAACTGTGTCATGAAACGGGCTGAAATCAAATTATGTTTCTTTTGAATATAGGCCATGTCTGAAATTTGAGCCAAATGAAATGGAGCGTTATCCAAATGTTTACATTTCAAGTACGTTTGCACTAGTTGGGATAATATATCATACTGAAGTCAGTGGCGGCTCCTCACCACAGTTTCGTAATTGCCTCGCAAAGTGCTTATTTGTAGATCCATGTTCACTGGGACTATTGCCTTCCGTTATTCAGGGTGAGACATGAAGGATGAACGGTTTTCAAATGAACAATACATCGTTAGCAGTGCTTCAAAAAAGCTTTTAATTACAGAATAAAGCTCAAATAATTCTGCCATTTAACAAAATTAAAGCTTGAAAACAATATCTCCCAAATGACGGCTGGATTCAGCGATGCACTTCTCAAGGCGGTCTCGGAAGTTGGTTTCAACTCTCTGCAACATGCCTCTGTGTATTTGGACGATTAGCATGCGAACAGCTTCCTTCAATTCTTCAAGTGTACGTGGTTTATGCACGGATAGGCCAGAGGAACGTGGCAGCCAATGAAAGTCCCTGATCTGGGAAATAACTCTACCACGAAAAACAGTCTTGATTGCTTCCATAGTCAATCTTTCTGTGTGAGCTGTAGCTCCATCCTGCTGAAACCACACTCGCATTTTCTTCTTAATTCTGGTAGCAAGAATTCAGTGATCAGCTCTCTATATCGTTCAGAGGTTACCGTTACAGTGTTCCAGTTCTCGTCTTGGAAAATGTATGGTCCAATAACATCTATACCTGTCACAGCACACCAAACATTCACCTTGGGACTATGTAATGGTTTCTCATGCAGTAGTTTTGGGTTTTCACTTTACCAATAAGGAAAGTTCTGCTGATTTATCATTACATTCAAATGGAAATGAGCTTCACCACTCATAAGCAAAATAATGTTGCCATTTTGCTCAAATATGTCTTCCATTTCTGAGTCAAAATTAAGCTGCTGTTCATAATCTCTTGGGTTTAATTTTTGCACAATGACCATTTTGTAGGGATGAAATTTTAGGTTAGTATGCAAAATACGCCTTTTCGAGCGATTACTGAGGCACAGTTCAGCCGAGTGTCTCCCATGACTACAGTGCATGGCTTGCCAAACTCTTTCCACATTTTCTTGTGTCCGAAGTGAGCATGGAGCTCCTGGGAGATTTTTGTTCATAACTGTTCCTCGTGTTCGAAATGATTCTACCCAACGTAAAATGGTGTTACGAGTGGGAACACTATCATGCCTAGCGAGATTGAAATGGCGACGAAACTCACGCTGCACTGCAACAATAGACTTACTATTGCGCATAATACTATCGTAGCTAAACACAAAATGTTTCACAGTCCACGGCTCCTTGACCTTGACTAAAGAAAATGGCAGGAGTTACCGATCACGTTACCACTACACTTCCCCCCCCCCCCGCCCCCCCTCCGACCGCCAGAGCCTGAATACTAGCGGCTCTAAAAACGTCTGTCCTTTGTGCCTCACCCTGTAATTTTACCTTTGTTAACATACTGTATTCCTTGCAGCTGCATAGCAAGCTAAATCAGAAAAGTGATAGTCATCATCTTTGGCAGCACAATTTAGATATAAAATATGCGATCATCATTGTCCACTCGCCCATATATTAGGACAACAAAAGTAAATAGTAGAAAGTAATTTATTCTGGGAAACAATCGAAATTGAACTTTCGTAAACAGGATAATAAAAGATATACCAAATGACTGTAGAGGATTATCAAACCATAAAAGGATTAATAAACTCAGACAATAAATTTGTGTCCAATTTAAGACTTATGTTTCAATATTCCATAGCTTCCAAGGAAAAAAAAGTACTTCTGTTTTGTCGTATGTTATCCATACCACGCCAAACTGTACGTATCCCGAGGCTGGCGGTAAACCATGTGATGGCCCCGCCAATTTGTGGCCAGCATAAAGCCACACCTCCTGCTGTACAAGCGAGCAGCGCCATCAGCGAAACGGCTTAAGGAAGACGCAGCACCTATCTCGCCCTGTTTGAAAGCTGAGTTTCCCCAGAGTATTAGTAGTCTTATATGTGGTTTCTCCGTACTCAGTTCAGAGGCTGGTAAGTTAATTTCCTGTAGTTGCCTAGATATCATGCAACTGTACAATAGATAGTAAACCTCTTTGCAGTTGGAGGGACACTTCGTTATGCCCCACGAAACACACAATTTTCTAGTAAATTTGGCATCGTCATCATTCTGTGGATCATTATCATTTGCGATTTAATACTCCATTATCAACTTTATCTACACTCCGTGATCAAAAGTATCCGGACACCCCCAAAAACATACGTTTCTCATATCAGATGCATTGTGTTGCCACCTACTGCCAGGTACTCCACGTCAGGGACCTCAATAGTGATTACACATCCTGAGAGAGCAGAATGGAGCGCCCCGCGGAACTCAAGGGCCTCGAACGTGGTTAGCTGATATGTGTGTCACTTGTGTGATACGTCTGTACGTTAGATTTCCACACTCCTAAACATCCCTAGGTCCACTGTTTCCGATAAGACAGTGAAGTGGAAACGTGAAGGGACATGTACAGCACAAAAGTGTACAGGTCGACCTCTTCTGTTGACTGACAGAGACCGCCGACAGTTGAAGAGGGTCGTAATATGTAATAGGCAGACATCTAACTAGACCATCACATACGAATTCCGAACTGCATCAGGATCCACTGCAAGTACTATGACAGCTAGGCGGGAGGTAAGAAAACTTAGATTTCATGGTTGAGCGCATGCTCATAAGCCACACATCACGCCGGTAAATGCCATACATATTGCCATGATGTGATGGCTTGCATGCCTCGTCGATAGCCATATCGCTGCTACAACCACATCAGAGAGGTTTCTGTGGAGAAGCGATACCAATGTGTGACTCCGAAAGAGTGGTAGCATTGTCAGCATTTTTAGGTGCATCTGGATGGCTGGCTTATCTGACCTTGTAAAATGAGTCATCATGGCCATGCTATGTGGTACAGCGGAAAGGTTGAAAGCAAGGGGGAACTACAGACATTTACAGTATTTCCCGTGAACATTTAGATCTACTTCGTGGTTTAATTAGGATGACATCCCATATTCGGGTCTTCGTGCGGGAGTTACTCAGGATATTGTCATCAGGAAAAATAAAAATCGAGATCGGTAGGTCGGATAAGTAATGGGAAGGTACTGAATCAAATTGGGAAGGAAATAGTTTTGTTGTTCAACTTGACCAAAAGAAGGAATCAGTCGGTAGGATGAATCGCGAAATGTAGCACAATCGATGAATAATCGTATAGTGGTGCCGATAATATTTAATAAATCGTTTATACACTCTAAAACAAGAAAACAATGCCTCTCGAAGGAATTATCCGAATGGGACGAAAATCAGTAGATGTGATGTGCAGTGCACGTACAGACAAACAGATTATTACAATTTCAGAAAAATTGGAACATTTATTCAAGAGAAAGAGATTCACAAATTGAACAAATCAATAACGCGTTGTTCCACCTTTGGCCCTTATGCAAGCACTTAAACGACTTGGCATTGATTGACAGACTTGTTGGCTGTCCTCCTGAGGTAGACCGTGCCGTAATCTTTCCATTTGGCGCGTTAGGTTGTCAAAATTCCAAGCTGCTCGGAGGACCCTCTCCACAATGCTCCAAACGTTCTCAATTGAAAAGAGATCCATGGTGTTTTCTGGCCATGGTAGGGTCTGAAATCACGAAAACAAACATTAGAAACTCTCGCCGTCTGCAGGTGTGTAATATCTTGCTGAAATGTAAGCCCAGCAAGGTCGCAGGATTGAGAACGTTTGGAACATTATGGGCAGGGCCCTCCAACCTCCTCGGGAATTCGACTACCTAACTCACCAGTTGGACAGAATATGGCATGATATTGCTCAGCAGGACATGCAACACTTCTTTAAATCATTTGGAGTGCATTATAGTAAATTATGGTCCTTGGTTGTCCTTGGTTAAATCTTCTTGTTGCGCCGGCCGCGGTCGTCTAGCGGTTCTAGGCGCGCAGTCCGGAACCGCGCGACTGCTACGGTCGCAGGTTCGAATCCTGCCTCGGGCATGGATGTGTGTGATGTCCTTAGGTTAGTTAGGTTTAAGTAGTTCTAAATTCTAGGGGACTGATGACCACAGTAGTTTAAGTCCCATAGTGCTCAGAGCCATCTTCTTGTTGCTAAATGTGTGTTTGCGTTTGGTAAGTCTTAAGAAAAAATGTTTTATTTTATTTCGGTAATTAGATTTTTTTATTACATAGTCCAGTTCATCTAGAAGTTTTGAATGTTGCATTTAAGGAATATAAGGGTTAAACTTTCAATCGACGATGGGATTATTAGAGATAGACCATAAACTCTGCCTGGTGAAGTATGGGGAAGGAAATCGACCGCACCTTTCCCGACATCTGTCTTATAGAAATTATGGGTAATCTAACGTTGATAGTCGGACGGGGATTCGAATCGTCGTCTTTTCGAATGCCAGTACTGTTTTACCCTTTATAAAGTAGTCAATAAGAGAAATACCTTTTGCATCTCAATAGCACTTAGCACCACTATTTGGGGAAATTAAAGAGATCGCTTTTCTGAGGGGATCCACTGTTGTAACTGCTTTCTCGTTTCTAGTGTGAATTGGTGGACCCGTGTCTTATACTCAGTAACAAATCTCCGCGCAAAATCGGTCGGACTCTTTTTTTATCGACTGTAATCTTGCTGAAGTTTGTCCGTCGATGACAGCCGCAAAGCTACATAAATACCTCTGATACGTAGGTTTCAACATTGCCTTCCGCTCATAGTGAGACAGTGCCAGCGAGCCTTCCCTCTTACACGCGTGCAGCAATCTTTCTGTATCGCGGTCAGGAGACCTACAGAGTGAAAAAATGGGGTTTCTAGTGATAGGAAATTCCAGTTATATCTGTCATGGCCCCTGTTAAGGAAATAGGGACACAAGAGGGAAACGAACTAAATGCGCCCTCGGTGTATATCCAGGAAGGAACTATCCACCATGCGGAAGACGCTCTACCGGGAGCAGATGAGAGAACTGGCTGCAGCCAGATGCAGACCGACACTCGCGTGGCATCACCGACTTCCGTCGCTTTCGCTCTGAGGACATTCTCATTTCTTTTCCGAAGAGTGACGGAATGATGAAGGCAACAAGCCTGAGTCCTGAGATCTTTGCGCACATATAAGTTGTATTCACAGTGAAGACCAAGAGCTTACGTGTCTTGTATAATGCAGTTATCCCCAAATATCATACTAGGAACCAAGAGTTAGTTGAAGCCCGAAGCAGAAAAGAGAAATGTTCGACAACAGGTGTAACGCATATCGGAAAGATACGTTAGACGCTCCAGGAGGATAAGGAGTGTTTACAGCGACAAGCAAAAGCTTTGCGTCTAGCGATGTCCGCCTAAGAACTAATACAGACAAGAGTAACCGGGGTCGGTGGACTTAAATTAATAGTCAAATGTGTCTACCGACGACCAGATACACACACACACTGGTCGTAGAGACATTTGTAGATGGCCTGAACTCGGTAACAGGAAATACCCCGACCACACGATACTAATAGATAGTTATATTAACCAGCTCAGTATCTACCTAGAAAAATACGCATGTGTTATCGGCTGTAAGGACAAACACACCTGCGAAATAATATTGGAAACTATGTCTGAAAAATGCCTCAAATAACTGGTGCGATAACCCATTAGCGAAATAAATATTTCATACTTTCAAGTTACATTATGCTCTTACAAGAACACAGGTCGCTAAAGGCGAAAGGTTCGTCAACAAAGCTAGGAGAGTATCTGTATTAGGTGGAACTGACAGAGTCAATATCATCTTATTCAAAGTACAAATTAAGAACAGTCAGATCTGGAAAATGCAGAAAAATACTGATTACGACTGAAAGACGATGTAAACCGCAATCTGGATAGGAACGTTCCTACAAAATGTAACAAAAGACGGAAAGGATCCACCTTAGTTAGTGATACCATCCGTAAAATAAGGCTATAGGTGAGACTACCACACTCTCGTTACAGAAGGCATTGTAGGGAAATTGATACAGAAATGTTAGTTGGAACTCGTGCATCCTTAGTAAGCGCCATGCATGAAGACCATATGGTGGCGAAAGATTAGCGCAGAATCGTACGCAAAGCCAATAAACGGGTCAAAATCTTCCATTAAGGATCTCATGGAAGCGTCTGGAACTGAAGCTGAAGACAACAGACGGAACGCAGAAATTTCAAATTCCGCATTTAATAATGTATTCACTAATGAGGATACTACAGCACCAGTGTTTGATCGCCGTAGAGACTCACAAGTAAGAGATACCGATTTAGCAGCTCTAGTATTAAAAATACTAACTGGGAACCAGGCACCACGACCTGACGCAGATCCACTTAGATTTACACTAAACGCAGAGTGCAGTTCGCTCCGTTTCTAGTTCATATTTACCGAGAATCTCTTGCATGGGCAGTAGTTCCGTGTGACTTAAAAAGAACGCGGGTAAGTTCCGTTTACAACAACGGCAAAAGGTCGGCTGCTCTGCATTACAAATAAAAATAGCTGACGAAGGTCAATTATAGAATCCTGGATGGAGTATATTCTAAGCTCAAACATTGTAACATTCTTGGAGGAAAACAAGTTTCTAAAATAATCAGCACGGGTTCGGGAAAAACCAGCCCTGTGAAATACAGCTTACTTGACTGACATACTACATACTGCAAACAGTATACGCAGGAGAAATGAATATGTTATTGGCTCGAGGAATTTTTTACGAATACAACCCAGTACGTTATACTGGTCGGTGAATGTTCCAGGGGAGCGAAAGTAGCATCGAGTGTGCCCAAGAACGTCTACTGCTCTCAATACATACTCTCTAAGACAAAAAAAAAAAAAAAAATATCCACCACGAAGGAAATATCCGAATGAGACGAAAATCGGTAGATATGATTTACATGTACAAGCAAACAAATTATTACAATTTCAGAAAAATTGGATAATTTATTCAAGAGAAAGAGCCTCACAAATTGAGCATAGCAATAACGCATTGGTCCACCTCTGGCCCTTGTGTAAGTAGTTATTTGATTTGAAAATGATTTAAAGAAGTGTTGCATGTCCTGCTGAGCAATATCATGCCATATTCTGTCCAACTGGCGAGTTAGAGTGTCGAATTCCGAGGTGGTTGGAGGATCCTGCCCATAATGCTCCAAACGTTCTCAATTGGGGAGAGATCCTGCGACCTGGCTGGGCTTACATTTCAGCAAGATAATACACACCTGCACACGACGAGAGTTTCTAGTGCTTGCTTTAGTGATTTCCAAACCCTACCTTGGCCAGAAAGGTCGCCGCATCTCTCTTAAATAGACAACGTTTGGAGCATTGTGGGCAGGGTGCTCCAAGCAGCTTGGAATTTTGACGACTTAACGCACCAAATGGAAAGATTATGGCACGATATCCCTCAGGAGGACAGCCAACAAGTTTTTCAATCAATGCCAAGTCGTTTAAGTGTCTGCATAAGGGCCACAGGTGGAACAATGCGTTATTGATTTGTTCAATTTGTGAATCTCTTTCTCTTTAATACATCTTCCAATTTTTCTGAAATTGTAATCATTTGTTCGTATGTCCTTAGGTTAGTTAGGTTTAAGTAGTTCTAAGTTCTAGGGGACTGATGATCTCCGATGTTAAGACCCATAGTGCTCAGAGCCATTTGAGCCATTTTTTTTTTATTTCTTTTATAATGGCTGTATGAGCAGCATATGACAATGAGCTGAATTGCTATTGGTAAGGTGGTAAATTTGCATCACTGTTGGACATGGATTTTAAATGCGAAGTCCATTCTAACGTTGATGGTCTATCAGTGAGCATTCGCTAGACGCAAGTTGGGAGGTATTAGGAGATATAGGAAAACAAACAAACAGATGGGAAAACAGACTGAAGTCTGAAACGAAATGGATTTTGGTGGGACATGTAACCAAGCGACTGAATAGGAGATGAAACAAGAAAGTTCTTCGCTAGGTTTCAAGAGATACGAAATAACTGAGATCAAAAAGTACTGGAAGCTGTGTAGGTAATGTAAGAAGACATGCAGTTTGTTGTTGTTGTGGTCTTCAGTCCTGAGACTGGTTTGCTGCAGCTCTCCATGCTACTCTATCCTGTGCAAGCCTCTTCATCTCCCAGTACGTACTGAATTTTACATCCTTCTGAATCTGGTTAGTTCGTTCATCTCTTGGTCTCCCTCTACGATTTTTACCCTCCACGCTGCCCTCCAATACTAAACTGGTGAAGCCCTTGATGCCTCAGAACATGTCCTACCAACCGATCCCTTCTTCTAGTCAGGTTGTGCCACAAATTTCTCTTCTCCCCAATCCTATTCAATACCTCCTCATTAGTTATGTGATCTACCCATCTAATCTTCAGCATTCTTCTGTAACGCCACATTTCGAAAGCTTCTATTCTCTTCTTGTCCAAACAATTTATCGTCCATGATTCACTTCCATACATGGCTACACTCCAGACAAATACTTTCAGAAATGACTTCCTGACACTTAAATCTATACTCGATGTTAACAAATTTCTCTTCTTCAGAAACGCTTTCCTTGCCATTGCCAGTCTACATTTTATATCCTCTCTACTTCGATCATCATCAGTTATTCTGCTCCCCAAATAGCGAAACTCATTTACTACTTTGAGCGTCTCATTTCCTAATCTAATTCCCGCAGCATCACCAGATTTAATTCCACTACATTCCATTATCCTCGTTTTGCTTTTGTTGATGTTCATCTTATATCCTCCCTTCAAGACACTATCCATTCCGTTCAACTGCTCTTCCAAGTCCTTTGCTGTCTCTGACAGAATTACAATGTCATCGGCGAACCTTAAAGTTTTTATTTCTTCTCCATGGATTGTAATACCTACTCCGAATTTTTCTTTTGTTTCTTTACTGCTTGCTCAATATACAGATTGAATAACATCAGGGAGAAGATACAACCCTGTCTCACTCCCTTCCCAACCGCTGCTTCCCTTTCATGTCCCTCGACTCTTATAACTGCCATTTGGTTTCTGTACAAATTGTAAATAGCCTTTCGCTCCCTGTATTTTACCCCTGCCACCTTCAGAATTTGAAACAGAGTATTACAGTCAACATTGTCAAAAGCTTTCTCCAAGTCTACAAATGCTAGAAACGTAGGTTTGCCTTTTCTTAACCTAGCTTCTAAGATAAGTCGTAGGGTCTGTATTGCCTCACGTGCTCCCCAATTTCTACGGAGTACAAACTAATCTTCCCCGAGGTCGGTTTCTACCAGTTTTTCCATTCGTCTGTAAAGAATTCGCATTAATATTTTGCAGGCGTGACTTATTAAAATGGTTCAAATGGCTCTGAGCACTATGGGACTTAACATCTCAGGTCATCAGTCCCCTAGAACTTAGAACTACTTAATCCTAACTAACCTAAGTACATCACACACATCCATGCCCGAGGCAGGATTCGATCCTGGGACCGTAGCGGTCGCGCGGTTCCAGACTGAAGCGCCTAGAACCGCTCGGCCACCAGCGGCCGGCGCCGTGACTTCTTAAACTGATAGTTCAGTAATTTTCACATCTGTCAACGGCTGCTTTCTTTCGGATTGGAATTATTATATTCTTCTTGAAGTCTGTGGGTATTTCGCCTGTCTCATACAGTTTACTCACCAGATGGTAGAGTTTTGTCAGGACTGGCTCCCCAAAGGCTGTCAGTATTTCTAATGGAATGTTGTCTACTCCCGGGGCCTTGTTTCGACTTAGGTCTTTCAGCGCCCTATCAAACTCTTCACGCAGTATCATATCTCCCATTTCATCTTCATCTACAATCTCTCCCATTTCTATAATATTGTCCTCAAGAACATCGCCCTTGTATAGACCCTCTATATACTCCTTCCACCTTTCTGCTTTCCCTTCTTTGCTTAGAACTGGGTTTCCATCTCAGCTCTTGATATTCATACAAGTGGTTCTCTTTTTTCCAAAGGTCTCTTTAATTTTCCTGTAGGCAGTATCTATCTTACACCTAGTGAGATATGCCTCTACATCCTCACATTTGTCCTCTAGCCATCCCTGCTTAGCCATTTTGCACTTCCTATCGATCTCATTTTTGAGACTTTTGTGTTCCTTTTTGTCTGCTTCATTTACTGCATTTTTATATTCTCTCCTTTCATCAATTAAATTCAATATTTCTTCTGTTACGCAAGGATTTCTACTAGCCCTCCTCTTTTTACCTACTTGATCCCCTGCTGCCTTCACTACTTCATCCCTCAAAGCTCCCCATTCTTCTTCCACTGTATTTCTTCCCCCATTCTTGTCAGCTGTTCCCTTATGCTCTCCCTGAAACTCTGTGCAACCTCTGGTTTAGTCAGATTATCCAGGTCCCATCTCCTTAAATTCCCACCTTTTTGCAGTTTCTTCAGTTTTAATCTACAGTTCGTAACCAATAGATTGTGGTCAGTGTCCACGTCTGCCCCTGGAAATGGCTTAAAATTTAGAACCTGGTTCCTGAATCTCTGTCATACCATTATATAAACTATCTGAAACCTGTCAGTATCTCCAGGCTTCTTCCATGTATACAACCTTCTTTTATGATTCTTGAACCAAGTGTTAGCTATCATTAAGTTGTGCTCTGTGCAAAATTCTACCAGGTGGCTTCCTCTTTCATTTCTTACCCCCAATCCATATCCATCTACTACGTTTCCTTCTCTTCCTTTTCATACTATCGAATTCCAGTCACCCATGACTACTAAATTTTCGTCTACCTTCACTATCTGAATAATTTCTTTTATCTCATCATACAGCTCTTCAATTTCTTCGTCATCTGCAGAGCTAGTTAGCATATAGACTTGTCCTACTGTCGTAGGCGTGGGCTTCGTGTCTATCTTGGCCACAATAATGCGTTCACTATGTTGTTTGTAGTAGCTTACCCGAACTCCTATTTTTTTACTCATTATTAAAGCTGCTCCTCCATTACCCCTATTTGATTTTGTATTTATAACCCTGTATTCACCTGACCAAAAGTCTTGTTCCTCCTGCCACCGAACTTCACTAATTCCCACTATATCTAACTTTAACCTATCTATTTCCCTTTTTAAATTTTCTAACCTACCTACCCGATTAAGGGATCTGACATTCCACGCTCCGATCCGTAGAACGCTAGTTTTCTTTCTGCTGATAACCTCGTCCTCTTGAGTAGTCCCCACCCAGAGATCCGAATGGGGGACTATTTTACCTCCGGGATATTTTCCCCAAGAGGACGCCATCATCATTTATCCATACAGTAAAGCTGCATGCCCTCGGGATAAATTACGGCCGTAGTTTGCCCTTGCTTTCAGCCGTTCGCAGTACCAGCACAGCAAGGCCGTTTAGTGTTACAAGGCCAGATCAGTTAATCATCCAGACTGTTGCCCCTGCAACTACTGAAAAGGCTGCTGCCCCTCTTCAGGAACCATACGTTTGTCTGGCCTCTCAACAGATACCCCTCCGTTGTGGTTGCACCTACGGTACGGCTGTCTGTATCGCTGAGGCATGCAAGCCTCCCCACGAACGGCATGGTCTCTGGTTCAGGGGGGGGGGGGGGCACAGGATGAATAGAAATACGTATACAGTATGTGATCTAAAGTATGCAGACGCCTTGTTGGAAATGACTTACAAGTTCGTGGCGCCCTCCATTGGTAATTCTGGAATTCAGTATGGTGATGACCCACCCTTAGCCTTGATGGGAAATGGCAGCCCATTCCTCACGGAGTGCCGTACTGAGGAGAGATATCGATGTCGGTGGGTGAGGCCTAGCAAAAACTTGGAGTCCCAAAATATCCCAAAGGTGTTCTATAGAATTCGGGTGAGGACTCTGTGCAGGCCAGTCCATTACCGGGATATTATTGTCGTGTGACCACTCCGGCACAGGCCGTGCATTATGAACAGGTGCCCGGTCGTGTTGAAATGCAATAGCCATCGCCGAATTGCTCTTCAACAGTGGGAAGCAAAAAGGTGATTAAAACATCAACGTAGGCCTTTGCTGTGATAGTACCACCCAAAACAACGAGGGGTGCAAGACACCTCCATGAGAAACACGACCACACCACAACATCACCGCCTCCGAATTTTACTGTTGGCACTACACACGCTGGCAGATGACGTCCACCGGGCATTTACCACACCCACGCCTTGCCCATCGGATAGCCATATTGTGTACCGTGAATCGTCACTCCACATAACGTTTTTCCACTGTTCAATCGTCCAATGTTTAGGCTCCTTACACCAAGCGAGGCGTCGTTTGGCATTTACCGGCGTGATGTTTGGCTTGTTAGCAGCCGCTCGACCATGAAATCCAAGTTTTACACCTCCCGCCTTACTGTCGTAGTACTTGTATTGGATCCTGATGCAGTTTGGAATTTGCGTGTGATGGTCTGGATAGATGTTTGCCTATTACACATTACGACCCTCTTCAAATGTCGGGGGTGTCTGTCACTCAACAGAAGAGGTCGACCTGTACGATTTTGTGCTGTACGTGTTCTATCACGTTTCCACTTCACTATCACATACGCTGTAGTTCTGGTCGATCTGCTGGAAGACACTCGGCTCAGCTGCGCCTCAGTAATCGCTCGGTAAGGCATATTTTGCATACTAACCTAAAATTTCATCCGTACAAAATGGCCATTGTGCAAAAATTAACCCAGGAGATTATGAAGGGCCACTAAATTTTGCCTGAGAAATGGAGGCAATATTTGAGTAAAATGACAACATTATTTTGCTTATGAGTGGTGAAGATCATTTCCATTTGAACGGAAAGGTAAATCAGCAGAACTGTCGTTATTGGGCCAGTGAAAACAAAAGCTACTACATCAGAAACCATTACATAGTCCCAAGGTGGCTGTTTGGTGTGCTGTGACAGGTACAGATGTTATTGGTCCTTCCTTTTTCCAAGACGAGAACGGGAACACTGTAACGGTAACCTCTGAACGATATAGAGAGCTGATCACTGAATTATTCCTACCTGAATGAAGATGAAAACGCATTACTATCCGGCGAGTGTGGTTTCAGCACGATGGAGCTACAGCTCACACAGAAAGATTGACTATGGAAGCAATCAAGACTGTTTTTCGTGGTAAAGTTATTTCCCAGATCAGGGACATTCATTGGCTGCCGCGTTCCTCTGGCCTATCCGTGCATAAACCACGTACACTTGAAGAATTGAAGGAAGCTGTTCGCGTGCTAATCGTCCAAATACACAGAGGCATGTTGCAGAGAGTTGAAGCCAACTTGCCGGCCGGGGTGGCCAAGCGGTTCTAGGCGCTACAGTCCGGAACCGCGCGACCGCTACGCTCGCAGGTTCGAATGCTGCCTCGGGCAAGGATGTGTGTGATGTCCTTAGGTTAGTTAAGTTTAAGTAGTTCTAAGTTCTAGGGGACTCATGACCTCAGCAGTTGAGTCCCATAGTGCTCAGAGCCATTTGAACCATTTTTGAAGCCAACTCCCGAGACCGGGAGATATTGTTTTCAAGCATTAATTTTGTTAAATGGGAACATTATTTGAGTGTTATTCTGTAATTAAAAACTTTTAAGCTCTCCTAGAGATGTATTGTTCATTTGAAAACCGTTCATCCGTTATGCCTCATCCTGTATAATGGAAGGCAATTGTCCCAGTAAACATGGATCTGCAAACAAGCACTTTGCGAGACAATTACGAATTTATGGTGAGGAGCTGCCACTGACTTCAGTATGATACATTATCCCAATTAGTTCAAATGTATTTGAAATGTAAACATTTGGATAACGCTCCGTTTCATTTGACTAAAATTTCAGACACGGCCAGTATTTAAAAGAAATAGAATTAGATTTCAGCACGTTTCATGACACAATTTGTTGTATACTAGTAGCTGTTGAAGGAGATGGACTGCACTTTATCCTCGCATTGGATGTAATATTTCAATCGTCTGTTGCTGTAACTCAAGGGGTACAGTTACTCCACGCGTTACAGTAGTGTCGTTTGTGTTGCATATACTTTAGGCGGTAAGTGGCAGGGTGACGTACGGCTATGCCTCTACTTCCGGTGCGGCCTGTCGAGTTCGTATCGCCCGTCACGTGCGGAAAACTGAGCGCTGCCCGATATCATTCTTCCCTCCGGGTACTTACGTGGGCTACCTGGCATGACAAGCAGAGTGGACAGGAGAGTCATTCGGTATGTCCTACTTCCGGAGCCGCCGCTGAAATTATAACTCCCTGTAACCACTGGCCGCCGCTCGTTCAGCGATCCATTGTTCTGCCATTGGACTAGCGAGAATTTGTTTGAAGTGTCTACCAACAAGATGAGGGTTTTGATTCGGAGTGATATTTTTCGTCTCAGCAGTGAGTTACGAATTCACCATGGGTCGTCTCGTAAGGATGAAAAAGACTGTCTAATTCTGTACTCCAGTTTTTCACTTGGATCAGCATGAATGCTGTACACTTTACTTCCGAGACTAGCTCTGATAGAAAAATCCAGAGGATTGAGGTCAGATGATCTTGGACACCGAGGCAGAGGCCCCTGCTCCAGCTTCTTGGACCGTACTGGCGCATTAGGTGTTACATCAGCAGTAAAATGTAATTACACAATGTTGCATAAGGGGCATGGATGAAATTCAAACCCAATTATGGACCATCTGTGTAATTTGAGATAAAAATCGTGTTTACATTTCAGATGTGTTTACACTAACGACTGGTACAATATTTCATACTAAGGTTAGCGAAGGCTCGCAACCGTACACTTCCAATTATTTCGAAAACAGTTCGTTTGGAAACCCATGTGGGACATTTCAGCTTCTATTGTCGTATACATCTCCCTTGTCGGTTTTCGCTATTAACTACGATACAACCTACATAAGAGGTCATTGATGTATACAACTGTGTTAGTATTATAATCGAGATGGTTGGACAGAATGGTTGGAGTACCCATGAGTTGGCAATGGATGTCAGAGCATGTTGAGAACAAGGAACCTGTATGCTGACGGCAGTATCAGCATCAATGGCTTAGAGTTTTGGGAATTGGAAGGAAACATTACAAAAAATAGAAATAAAGAAATAACAGCGTTAGTTATATCTTTGACTTTATTCAGGCTAATTTGTTCTATTTGTCACTCCAATTAATGTTGTGGCTCTTTCGTAATGAAAATACCCAAACGTTACTGAAGATACTTGTATCCTACTGCGGAATGTGTAAACAGTATGAAGAGAACACGTTTGCATTGGCTTACAGTTCTCGCTATTAACACTCCAGTTAAATTTCTGCTTTTCTCTTCATGCTCCAACTTCATTTGTGTACTGTTCAGTCCGTCTAGCGTTCTCTTTCCGGCAGTATTAGTTGTATGTAAGCAGTGGTACAGTACAGATGAATATATGTATTCAGAGTTCCTCGAAACCCACTTAGTGTGAGTGACAGGGAGATGGAATGCACGAGAGCGTGCTGAAAAGTAATGATTCCGAATGTTTATTCTATTATCAGTATCCGTTGAGGTATTACATGTCATGCATATTATTCGGTCGACTTTACCGCTTCGTTGACACAAGTTGCAACTCTCTGCCACTAGAGGACTCCGAATTGTAGCGTGTTACATGCTGGTGTGTAACGTCACTATATCGATGCCCGAGAAACAGTTCACTCAACTGAAAGCACGAATTCGAGTAGTTCGTCCGCACATGGAGCACCCTCTCTTTCAGTATGACAATGTCTTACCACACACGAACGTTGTGACGTCTGCAACAGTCCGGTGCTTTGGGTTCACCGACATCGATCATCCTCCATACAGACCCATCCGATTTTCATATGTTACCAAAACTTAAAGAATACCTTGATTTTGATAGTGATGAAGCGTGCAAGGCTCCGTAAACAAAGTCAAACATTCTACTGCGACGGTATCAACAAACTTGCCTCTCAGTGGGAGAAATGTGTTCGTCGCCAAGGCGAATATGTTGAGGCGTAAATATGTAGAAATGAAGAATAGAGATGTAGAATATTGATTAAATTTGTTTTGTTTAAGTAGGGTCAAGAGTTGTCTCATAAAATATTCGGAGGCATTACTTTTCAGCACTCCTATGTGTAGCACTAAGACGCCGTAAGAATTGTTTCCGTAAGCATTTCAATCTCACTGCTGTAATTTGCATCTGTGCCTAGGTGCCCAGGAAAGACTGTATCCAGTATTCAGAATTAGAACTGAGAATATAAATCGTCTGAGCTAAGTCAGACCATCCGATATTGCAATCCATTAAACTCGATTTGTGAGAATTCTGCTTTCAATAGGCATTTTTCAACAGGACAATGCCGTTCAATCCATGGGATGTGTTTGTATGAACTGCGTGTACTCCCGTGACCAGCATGATACTCAGACAAGTCCCTGATAGAACGCATGTGGGACCATATCGGATGTCAACTTTGTCCTAGAGCTAATCTCCACGTTATCCACGTTATCTGCGACCTGTCACACAGCTGTGGGCTAGCTTGACGCGGGAGAGGTTACTACGACATTATGACACTCTTCCAAACAGTCTCTGTGTCAGGGAATGTATATGGGCGTGAGATGACTGGCCTCACCCCACCCCCCTTCCCAAAAACACTTTTTGTGCTGTCATTTTTCCAAGTTCTCACATATAGGTGATACCGAAATTCTATTAACATTGAAGAAGAGGAAGAAATGTTAACCTTTACCTAACCCATCAACTTCGAGTCCTCTACAGGGTTGTGTAACTTTGTGACGTTACCTTGTGGTATTGTATATTGAAAGCTTTCATAACCTGTTGTCTTAGTTACTGAGGAATCTTTCGGGTTATACGGTCATGGTCCTTGAAACTGTGATCCTGGTTCTACTGAGCCTAGCGATCGACAGGCCGGATGTCGGAAATCGACATAAATACCGTGAAAAGGTGCGTATTAGGTGTTTAGTCTGATTGACAGAGATAACACTATAGTTAAATTCTTTTATCTTGGCGATTCGCGCATGCCCGCCCAGACGCGGGAGATTGCTGCGTTGCCAGTTGTACGCGCCAAGAGAAGCAGCGCCATAGTATAGTTCGCAACCTTACCTTTAAGGGGGGAGCGCGCAAATTATGAAGTAAAGACACCACGGCCGTATTAACCCTTTCGCTGCTACGGAGACGTGTTCCCCGCATTCCGCGATGTGCGCGATTTTGTCATCATTGCATTGCTCGCCTGTGCAGACACATGGGTGTTTCGACTGCTTTGACACACTTTATCATTCGATTTCATAAAAACTATTTGGCCCAAAAATTTGATTTTTACACATCTTCTTGAATGATACCTTCCCCCCATAAATGACTTAATGTTGTTTCGTTGTTCAACGCAGTTATTGTGCAACATTAGATGTAGTAAACCATTGGACGAAATTTTGAAGAGTTTGCAGAGGTAAAAGTCCATAGCGTATATTTTCCATATGGTCGATTTTAGTTGCCACTAGAAATTTCAAAAAATTGCATTCAAACGAATAAAATGCATGAAGTAAAACACTTCGATATTGTTTTTAAATAAAGAAAATATTAAGCACCAAACAAGGTTTGAATTCAGAACCTTTCGCTTAGCAGCCATACACTTTACCCATTATGCTAACACAGCTCGTCATTCAATGTACCTCCCGGAGGACTTTAAAACTTGACGCAAAATACCGACAAACACTTGGTGTGGCTATGAATTACTCACGTTTCGTCGAAGTACAATAGGAAATAACAATTACCACTGTTCTTTATTGCGAAAAAGCGGTTAGTGAGAATGATACAAACACCTTTCCTTGCTATTGCCTGAATTAGGAGGCTTATTGCTTGTTTGGTTCAATTAATTAATAGAATATGAAGCAATTGGTATAAAGAATGCTTTTTCCAGAGTTTTTATAAAAGAAAGTCTGCTATCAAGACATTGCTTTTGTTCAATTACTTTATTTATGACTGAACGTTTCTAAAACTGAAGACACTCGTCCATGCTCTGCACTGCAGTCGAGCTCTGGCAACGTCATTCTCTGTTCATTGGCTGGCTGTGTTTTATGACGTCAGATGCGCAGAACGAACCTAAACTCGGCCGCCGTCATAAATGACGCGCACTTCAGTCAAAGTTAAAATTTAACCACTGAATTGCCGTCTGTCAGAGATAAAACTTGTCTATCGACTCTGTAGAGTTACTGTCCACATAACACTAACTTTCATGGCTTCTTCTTTTCTGTTAAAGTTGTCCCCGTGCTTGCACATTTCAACAGTTTCTCTATCAGCTTTGGAGAGTCGTCGTAGATAAAATTTTGGTTTCGGAAAACTTCAATTCACGGATTCCTCAGCAGAGACCATGCTCTGCAAATTTTCCTACTTTCCTTCGTCGGTAAATAAAAGGGTAAATACACGTCAGTAGGAATGTGGGGATCTTTGGTACACTATCTGCGACAGGCAACATCTTGCATTCACATCCCTACAATATCGCAAGCAACGAAGTTCGTTCCCTAGCCATTGTCAAGCAGTTTACGTACAGTTTTAGCTATAGTAACTCTTTTGTATTAGACAAACTGATGTACACATGTTAATGTTTTCCAAATGAGAAACACTCATCACTGCCTCTCAGTTTATCATACCAATTTGTTATAAACTTTGTTTCTACTGGTTGATAAAATGTTGACTTCTCGAGGTTCTTGGGCGTCAGGGAAAAAAGTGTTGAAGCATATGCGAATTGTATGTAACTGTTGTCATACTGACTTGTATTTATTCACTGTGATTCAGTCCAAGTTTATCCACTATAAGTCACTATAATTTAGCGATGTTTTTACAAAACGTGTGAGAGAGAACGTGTTACACCTCCCGACAAGGAATAATAGCTCTGAGCAACCTTCCATTACGACGTGTGTCGTTCGCCGATGCAAGTACGTAATTGCCTCATAAGGTACTTGCGAACTGCAAGTTGCGTGCTATCGTGCACTTTAACTGCGTTGTGCTCTTGAAGTGCATGTTCACGCAGAACAGATAATATTTTGCGGGACAAGTTGAGGTCAGTTTTCCGCACGTCGTACCTGCTATGTATCTCAGGACAGTTCATGAAATTTTCAAAGGCTAATACAAAATATTAGGTTGCCTAATTTACTGTAGATTCTAACGTTCATCCCGAAGCCTGACGGACTGGATTTAGGGCAGCAAATAAACTTGTCAGGTATTTAATTTAGGTAATGATTCTGCTTTCACTATGTACTGTGAGATCGCCGTACTAGTGGCGTGATTCTTCCTGTCAGTGGTAGGAGCAGGCACTAAATACGGTGGCTTTTCCACAAAAGATGCACCCGCGTTGTGCCGATAGCGATTCATCCATTAGCGAAGGGGTGAACTTGGCTCTGGAGGTTTCGACTGTTCACGTAGTATTCCTTTAGAATTTGCAGAAAGTTGTTAAGTGGTCAAAGGTGTCCACATGGCGGAAAATGCTTCGGACTATGTCAGAATTCTATCAGTCAGTGGTGACTAGCTCAAAGGCTGATACGTCAGTTTTCTGGAGTTACCTAGATATCATCTTACAGATTTGAGGGAGGCTTCTTGAGGGGCCACGAAACACAAAATTTACTAGTAAATTTGGCATCATCATCATCATCATCATTATCATCATCATCATCATTTTCCATTTTTTTCCAGTGCTGGATATTTATCCTGTATGTTTTCTTACATTGCTCACTTCCAGTAGTTTATCATCTCAGTTGTTTCGTCTCTCTTGAAATCTAGCAAAAAAATATCTTGTTCCACCTTCTATACAGTCGCCTGGCTATATGTCCGATCCGCTTACATTTTATTACAGACTTGAATCTGTTTTCTCATCTGCTCGTTTCGTTTCCTGCATCTCCTAATAACTTCCATCTTGCATCTCCCGAATGCCCACTGAGAGACCACCGACGTTAGAATGGACTTTGCACTTAAAATCCATATGCAACAGACATAATTAAAAACTGATAGCACACACTGATTGAAAAATTTCCTTTTTAGGCAGAGCAGAAGATTAACTTTGAGAGCCCAGTTTACTAGCTTACCAGGAGCAATGACCAATCTAAAGTGTTCAGTGAGAAAAATTTGTGTGTGCAACAATAAGAATGCAGTGAGAATCTATCCACAATGAAAACAAACACTCCAAACCGACATTTCACGTAAGTCACATCCAACAAAAATCTGTAACGCAACCATCTGTGTGTGGCGTGCTTATAATTATGTATTATTTATATTTTAGGACAATTAATCTGTAAAAAACGGACCACATATTATAAGGAAATCGCGTAAACCGTCTGAAGATGAATCATAACGATTCGAAACCGGTTCCGGCACCCTTTGAATAAAGGAACTGAAAGTAAATTTGTGGCTGGTTGCTGTCCCAACACTAACATTTGTCTTCAAAAATGCATGTAATTTCGTCATAATCCCCTTCTACACCGACGAACTTAGCGTGCGATATGAGGATCTCTTGCGGCTTCGTAGGGTTCAGTTTTAGTTCTAGAATTTTCTAATGCTTCGATACTGAATAAAGGTCAACTATCACACCTGCAATGGCAGAACCGATATCGTTAGGAACGGAAATTTTTCATTACAATGAAGCTCGCCACCTACAATCCAAAATGGACCATATCACTGAACTACGGTATACTACTCTAATTCCAGTAATTGACAGAGTTAGTTACGTACACATTACCTCACGCATTTTTGGGTTTTTGTTGACATTAGCCACTTATTTTAGCAGTTGGCTTCAAGTGAGTTTTGTGTTTATACTTCTCTAACTCAGTACCCATAAACTAATTCTATAATACATAAATACAGGTACAGGGTGTTTCAAAAATGACCAGTATATTTGAAACGGCAATAAAAACTAAACGAGCAGCGATAGAAATACACCGTTTGTTGCAATATGCTTGGGACAACAGTACATTTTCAGGCGGACAAACTTTCGAAATTACAGTAGTTACAATTTTCAACAACAGATGGCGCTGCAAGTGATGTGAAAGATATAGAAGACAACGCAGTCTGTGGGTGCGCCATTCTGTACATCGTCTTTCTGCTGTAAGCGTGTGCTGTTCACAACGTGCAAGTGTGCTGTAGACAACATGGTTTATTCCTTAGAACAGGGGATTTTTCTGGTGTTGGAATTCCACCGCCTAGAAAACAGTGTTGTTGCAACAAGACGAAGTTTTCAACGGAGGTTTAATGTAACCAAAGGACCGAAAGCGATACAATAAAGGATCTGTTTGAAAAATTTCAACAGACTGGGAACGTGACGGATGAATGTGCTGGAAAGGTAGGACGACCGCGTACGGCAACCGCAGAGGGCAACGCGCAGCTAGTGCAGCAGGTGATCCAACAGCGGCCTCGGGTTTCCGTTCGCCGTGTTGCAGCTGCGGTCCAAATGACGCCAACGTCCACATATCGTCTCATGCACCAGAGTTTACACCTCTATCCATACAAAATTCAAACGCGGCAACCCCTCAGCGCCGCTACCATTACTGCATGAGAGACATTCGCTAACGATATAGTGCACAGCATTGATGACGGCGATATGCATGTGGGCAGCATTTGATTTACTGACGAAGCTTATTTTTACCTGGACGGCTTCGTCAATAAACAGAACTGGCGCATATGGGGGACCGAAAAGCCCCATGTTGCAGTCCCATCGTCCCTGCATCCTCAAAAAGTACTGGTCTGGGCCGCCATTTCTTCCAAAGGAATCATTGGCCCATTTTTCAGATCCGAAACGATTACTGCATCACGCTATCTGGACATTCTTCGTGAATTTGTGGCGGTACAAACTGCCTTAGACGACACTGCCAACACCTCGTGGTTTATGCAAGATGGTGCCCGGCCACATCGCACGGCCGACGTCTTTAATTTCCTGAATGAATATTTCGATGATCGTGTGATTGCTTTGGGCTATCCGAAACATACAGGAGGCGGCGTGGATTGGCCTTCCTATTCGCCAGACATGAACCCCTGTGACTTCTTTCTGTGGGGACACTTGAAAGACCAGGTGTACCGCCAGAATCCAGAAACAATTGAACAGCTGAAGCAGTACATGTCATCTGCACGTGAAGCCATTCCGCCAGACACGTTGTCAAAGGTTTCGGGTAATTTCATTCAGAGACTACGCCATATTATTGCTACGCATGGTGGATATGTGGAACATATCGTACTATAGAGTTTCCCAGACCGCAGCGCCATCTGTTGTTGAAAATTGTAACTACTGTAATTTCGAAAGTTTGTCTGCCTGAAAATGTACTGTTGTCCCAAGCATACTGCAACAAACGGTGTATTTCTATCGCTGCTCGTTTAGTTTTTATTGCCGTTTCAAATATACCGGTCATTTTTGAAACACCCTGTAGATATCAAGGACATGTACATCTACATCTATACCCCACGAGCCACCTTAAGGCGTGTGATGCAGGATACTTCTGGTATCTTTTGCCCCCTTTCCTATTCCATTAGCGAATGTTGAGGGGGAAAAACGATTGTCTGTAAGGCTCCATTTTTTTTTTTGCTTGGGTGTGTGTGTGTGTATGTGTGTGTGTGTGTGTGTGTGCGTGTGTGTGTGCGCGCCATCAGCCTTCTGACTGGTCTAATGCGGCCCGCCATGATTTTCTCTCCTGTGCAAACCTCTTCATCTCAGAGTAGCACTAACAACCTACATATTCAGCTATTTTCTTTATGTATTCAAACCTCTGTTTTCCTCTACAGTTTATACCCTTTACAGCTCCCTCTAGTACCATGTAAGTTATTCAATGATGTCTTAACAGATGTCCCACCATCCTGTTCCTTCTTCTTGTCAGTGTTTTTCACATATTCCTTTCCTTGCCGATTTTCTGGAAAGCGTCTTCATTCCTTACCTTGTCAGTCCACCTAATCTTCAACATTATTCTGTTGCATCACATCTCACATGCTTCGATTCTCTTTGTTTCCAGTTTTCACACAGTACATGTTTCACTACCATACAGTACTGTGCTACAAACGTACATTCTCAGAAATTTATTCCTCAAATTAAGGCCTATGCTCGGTATTAGCATACTTCTCTTGGCCAGGAATGCCCTTTTTGCTGTTGCTAACCTGCTTGTTACGTACCCCTTTCTCCGTCTGTCATGGGTTATTTTGCTGCCTAGGCAGCAGAATTCCTTAACTTCAACTACTTCATGATCAGTCCTTACTTCAAGTTTCTCGCTGTTCTTATTTATACTGCTTCTCATTACCTTCGTCTTTCTTCGAATTACTTTTAATCCATATTATGTACTGACTGGACTGTCCTTTGCATTCAACAGAACCTGTAACTCTTCTTAATTTTCACTCAGGATAGCAATGTCATTAGTGAATATTATCATTATATGTATAGCCTTTCGCCTAGACTTTTAATTCCGCTCTTGAAACTTCCTTTTATTCCCGTCATTGTTTCATCGATGCATGGATTGAACATTAAGGCAAAAGACTACACCCTTTTTAATCCGAACACATCGTTCTTGGTCTTCCTCTCTTTCTGTTTTCTCTTGGTTCTTGTACGTAATGTGTATTACCCGTCTTACCCTATAGTTTACCCCTATGTTTCACAGAATTTCGAACATCTTGCATCATTTTACTTTGTCGATCGCTGTTCTCAGGTCCACAAATCCTATGAACGTATTTTGAGTTTTCTTCAGTACCCTTACCGTATCAACCGCAACGTCAGAGTTGACTCTGTGGTGCCTTTGTCTGATTGTCATCTAACACATCCTCGATTTTCTTTTCCATTCTTCTGTATATTATTCTTATCGGCAACTTGGAAGAATGAGCTGTTAAGTAGATCGTGCTGATTGTGCGATGGCTCTTGCAATGTTCGGAATTGTGCGGATGATATTTTTCCGAAGGTCAGATGGTACAACGTCAGCGTCATATATTCTTACTCTAACGAGAATAGTCGTTTTGTCTTCACTTCCCCTAATCAGTTTAATAATTCTGATGAAATGTCATGTATCCCGTCTGCCGTATTCGCTCTTAGGTCTTTCGAAGCTCTTTTAAATTGTGATTGTAATACTGGATTTCTTTCCTATTGACTTCTTTTGCTTCTTCTATCAAGCCATCAGACAAGTCTTCCCGTCATAGAGGCCTTCAGTGTTCTCTTTCCACCTATTCGCTCTGCCCTCTGTATGTAACAGTGCAATTCCCACTGTATTCTTCATATTACCGCCCTTGCTTTTAATTTCACCGAAGGCTGTTTTGACTTTTCTATATGCTGAGTCAGTTCTTCCGACCATCATTTTTTTTTTTTTCTTTTTCGATTTCTTCACATTTCTCAAGCAGCCATGTCGGCTTAGCTTCCCTACACTTCCCATTTATTTCATTCCTAAGTGACTTATATTTCAGAAGACCTGAATTTCCATGAATATTTTTGTACTTCTTTCTTTTCATCGAGCAACTGAAGTACTTATTCTGTTACCCACGGTTTTTGCGCAGCTGCCTTCTTTGTACATACGTTTTTCTCCCCAACTTCTATGATTACCAATTTCGGAAATATCCATTCCTCTTCAACTTTGCTGCCTATAAGGGCTATTCCTTATCGTAGTATCTATAGCCTCAGAGAACTTAAAGCGAGTCTCTTCATTCCTTAGTGCTACTGTATTCTACTTGTTTGCACGTCGATTCTTCTTGACTAGTCTCTTAAATTTCAGCCTACTCTTCATCACTACTAAATTGTAACCTGAGTCTGTATCTGCCCCTGAGTACGCCTTGCAATCCAGTATCTGATTCAGTAGTCTCTGCCTCACCACAATGTAATATAAGTAAAATCTTCCCGCATATCCCGGCCTTTTTCGGGTATAGCTCCGAATGACAACGAACTTCTCTGATTTTCCCGTCGTCATAATATAGCGAGACATATTGTCAGAGGAAGTAATATGTTTCATCACCCGTCCTTGGCCGTATGCTCTCGAAATTTCAACAGTAAACGTCTTCTTGATGAAGATCTCTCTTATAGCGTTTGCAACAGAAGTATGTTTAGCACACGCGTAATGTTTTTTTTTTTTTTTTTTTGCCAGATAAATGATCCCGTGACGAAAAGGAGCGCTCTTCGTTGCAACTTCTCCCTCTCTTATGTTATTCCTGCTCAGTAAGGGTCGCAGACTGATACATAATATTCACAATCGGCTGAAAAAGTGTTTTTAAGCCACTGGATGACCTCAAGATTCTTTCTACGACCTTAGTCTGGCCTCTGCTTCTATTTGTTTTGTGTGGTCATTCCACACGTAGATAGCACTGCATCGTTAAGCACAGGTATTTTACGATAATTATTATTTCCACTGATCTGTCAGAAATAGTGTAATCGAATAGAAATTGATTTCTTCGCTTATTTAAGCGCAGTACGTTGCATTTACTTACTTTGAGTGTCAACTCCCAGTCCCTCCACCAACCGACGATCCTCTACAGGTCTGCCTGCATTTTGCTTCAGTCTTCTGGTGATGTAGCCTTCCTAGATGCAACGACATCGTTCACGTATAGCCCTACAGAGCCTCCTTTATCCACTAGATCATTAACACTAGATTACTAAACCGTCGTAAAAGCCGGCCGGGGTAGCCGAGCGGTTCTAGGCGCTACAGTCTGGAACCGTGCGACCGCTACGGTCGCAAGTTCGAATCCTGCCTCGGGCATGGATGTGTGTGATGTCTTTAGGTTAGTTAGGTTTAAGTAGTTCTAAGTTCTAGGGGACTGATGACCTCAGAAGTTAAGAATAGCTAAATCTCAGGATAAAATTAAAACCATATGGTCAGTTGTAAAGGAAGTGGCTGATCAGCAGGGACAGGTCGAGGATATAGAATCAGTGCATAGTGGGAATGTCTGTGTTACTGATAAGTCGCATATATGTACAGTATTTAATAATCGCTTTCTGAATATAGAAAGTGAACTAAGTAGAAACCTAGTCCCAACAGGGAATCATATAGCGCTCGTAGAAAAAAGTGTTCCGAGACTGCTACCTGAAATGCTCCTCTATCATACTGACAAGAGGGAGATTGAGTTAATAATTAAATCACTAAAGACCAAAAACTCTCATGGATATGACGGGGTATCTACCAGAATACTGAAGTATTGTTGTATGTATGTTAGCCCAGTACTTAGCCATATCTGTAACTTTTCCTTTAGGAGTGGTCGGTTTCCTGACCGATGAAAGTCTCGGTAGTGAAGCCACTTTATAAAAAGGGAGACAGGGATAATGTTGACAATTATAGATCTATTTCTATGGCATCAGTGTTTGCTAAAGTTATCGAGAGGGTTGTATATACAAGGTTACTGGAGCATTTAAATTCACATAATTTGCTGTCAAATGTACAGTTTGGTTTTAGAAATGGTTTAACAACTGAAAGTGCTATATTCTCTTTTCTCTGTGAGGTTTTGGACGGATTAAATAAAAGGTTGCAAACGTTAGGTGTTTTCTTTGATTTAACGAAGGCTTTTGACTGTGTTGACCACAAAATATTACTGCAGAATTTGGACCATTATGGAGTAAGGGGAGTAGCTTACAATTGGTTCGCCTCTTACTTTAAGAACAGAAAGCAGAAGGCAATTCTCCGCAATACTGAGAGTGGTAGTGATGTTCAGTCCCAATGGGGCACTGTTAAGTGAGGCGTTCCCCAAGGGTCGGTGCTGGGGCCACTACTGTTTCTTATTTATATAAATGATATGCCTTCTAGTATTACAGGTCATTCAAAAATATTTCTGTTTGCTGATGACACCAATTGGTAGTGAAGGATCTTGTGTGTAATTCTGGAACAGTATCAAATAATGTAGTTCATGAAATAAGTTCGTGGCTTGTGGAAAATAATTTGATGCTAAATCACAGTAAGACTCAGGTTTTGCAGTTTCTAATTCACAATTCAACAAGAACCGATATTTTGATCAGACAGAATGGGCATATTATAAGCGAGACGGAACAGTTCAAGTTCCTAGGCGTTCGGATAGATAATAAGCTGTTGTGGAAAGCCCATGTTCAAGATCTTGTTCAGAAACTAAATGCTCCTTTATTTACCATTAGAACAGTATCTGAAATAAGTGACAGTTCAACACGAAAAGTAGTCTACTTCACATATTTTCATACGTTTATGTCATATGGTATTATTTTTTGGGGTAATTCTTCTGATTCAAAAAGGGTATTTTAGGCCCAAAAACGGGCTGTTCGAGCTATGTGTGGTGAAAGTTCGAGAACCTCTTGTCGACTCCTATTCAATAGTCTGGGAATTCTGACTTTGCCCTCACAGTATATATTTTCTTTAATGTCGTTTGTTGTTAGCAATATTAGATTATTACCGAGAGTTAGCAGCTTTCACTCAGTTAATACTAGGCAGAAATCAAATCTGCATGTGGAATGCATTTCCTTGACTCTTGTGCAGAAAGGAGTGCAGTATCCTGCTGCATCCATTTTCAATAAGCTACCACTAGAACTCAAAAATCTTAGCAGTAACCTATACACTTTTAAGTCTAAACTGAAGACTTTCCTCATGGCTCACTCCTTCTATTCTGTCGAGGAGCTCCTGGAAGAGCTGAAAAATTAAGCAAATTCCGGTGTTACATTGTTGATTTTCTGTATTTAAACTTACGAATTGTCGCCTGAATATGTTTCTTATATTTAATTTTATCTGTTTCTACTATCGTGTTATAATTTCATGTATTGACTCGTTCCATGACCATGGAGACTTCTCCTTAATTTGGTCCCAAGGAACAATAAATAAATAAATAAAGTCCCATAGTGCTCAGAGGCATTTGAACCATTTTGAGCCGTCGTAATATTTTCTATCGCAGTACAGTATAAAACAGGACATTTTGTACTTAATTTGGTATGTAACACGCCATTGGAGATCTAATACTTTAACTAATGTATAGTCTATAAATTAAGACTTTCTCTGAATAAAATTTGCCATGGTTTAGTAGAACTGTACCATTTCACTACCCCCCCCCCCCCCCCAACCATCCGCCATTAGTGTTCCAGGATTAATAAACACTGTAAATAGCAGCAGCCCAATAACACTCCACTGAGGTACTCCCAAAATTACCATTACATGTAGATTTTGTTCCGTTAAGGATGACATGTTGAGTTTTATCTTCAAAGATGTCCTGTATCGAGTCACAAATCGGGTCCGATTATTGGTACGTTCGTATTTTGTTTACTAAACAACAGTGCGAAACTACATCGAATGCCTTTCCGAAATCCAAGGAACACAGCATCAACCTCAGCGCTTCTACCTACGGTTCTCTGGTTCTCATCGATGAGCACAGCGAGCTAAGTTTCGCAAGATCTCTGCTTGCGGAATCCATGATCATTTTTATTTAGGACATATTGGATCTTCATAAACGACATACTATATTGAAGCACCAAAGAAAATGGTATAGGCATGCGTATTAAAACACAGAGATATCTAAATAGGCAGAATACGGCGCTGCGGTCGCCGCAGTTGTTAGATCGGTTCCTGCTGCTACAACGGCAGGTTATCAAGATTTAAGTGAGTTTGAACTTGGTGTTATAGTCGGCGAAAAAGCGATGGAAAACGGCATCTTCGAAGTAACGATGAAGTGGGGATCTTCCCATAAGACTATTTCATGAGTGTACCGTGAATATCAGGAATCCGGTAAAATACCAACTCTCCGACATCGCTGCGGTCGGTAAGAGATCTTGCAAGAACGAGACCAACGACGACTGATGGGAATCGTTCAATGTGACAGAAGTGCAACAATTCCGCAGATTGCTGCAGATTTCAATGTTGGGCCATCGACAAGTATCAGCGTGCGAATCATTCAACGAAATATAAATGATATGAGCTTTCGGAGCCGAAGGCCCACTCGTATACCCTTGATGATCGCACGACACAAAGCCTTGCGCCTTGCGCTCTGTAATGGTGTGGGGCGTGCGCAGTTGAGTAATACGGGACCACTGATACTTCTAGATACGACTCTGACAGGTGACACGTACGTAAGCATCCAATCTGAGTACCTACATCCATTCATGTCTGTTGTGCATTCCGACGAACTTGGGCAATTCCAGCATGACAATACGACACCCCAAACGTCCAGAATTGCTACAGAGTAGCTCCAGGAACATTCTTCTGAATTTCAACACTTCCGCTGGACACTAAACTCCCCAGACATGAACATCATTGAGCATACCTGGGATACCTTGCAACCTTGTGTTCAGAAGAGATCTCCCCCCCCCCCCCCCCTCGTACTCTTAAGGAGATATGGACAGCTCTGCAGGATTCATTGTGTCAATTCCCTCCAGCACTACTTCAGACATTAGTCAAGTCCATGCCCCGTCGTGTTGCGGCACTTCGGCGTGCTTGCGGGAGCCCTACACGATATTAGGCAGGTGTACCAGTTCCTTTGGCTCTTCAGTGTGCATGAGCGTAGAACGTGCACCATAATTCTACAAGGGAGTGACGTCGGGGATATGGGCTTATAACTATGCGGGTCTGTACGACTGCCTTTCGTCGAAGGGGGAATAACCTGCGCTTTTTTTCAGTCGCCAGGTACCTTTCGTTGCCCCAGGAGCCTACGATAAAATACTGCTAGAAGGAGAGCAAGTTCTTTCGCATTATCTCTGTAGAACCTCACAGGTATCTCATCCGGTCCAGCTGCCTTTTCACTTTTGAGCAGTTTTAGATGATCTTCTATTTCGCGATCACTTATTTCAATATCTGCCATTTTGATATTCGTCAGCTAACTGAAATGAGACAACGTATAATCTTCCACGATGAAACAATTACAGAAGAACGAATTCGTTATTTCAGCCTTCTCTTTGTCATCTTTTTTTTTTCGGTGCCAGTATTGTCACTGAGCGACAGAACAAAGCATTTGGATCCCCTTATTGACTTTATGTAAGATCATATAAGATCAAAAGTTCTTAGGATTTTTAGTCAGATCGGTTGCCAAATTTTTACTTTGAAATTCATTAAATGCTTCTCGCACCGCTCTCCTCGTGCTCTTTTTGGCTTCAATCAGTTGTTGTTTATCAGGTTTTGACTTCGCTTAAATCGCATATGAAGCTTTCTTTGCTTTCGTAGCAACTTCCTAACACGGCTGTTGAACCATCTCCCACAATCTTGCTCAGCACATACATGTCTAAGTTATATTGTGCAATGCTTCTGATTGTCAATTATTTGTGCTCTACTTCTGCATTCTCAGAGCCGAATATTTGATGCTGACTTATTAAATGTTCTCAATTTGTTCTGTCACTTTTGCTAGCTAAAAATATTTAACTTTTCTAACATTCGTTGTAATGACTGTAGTGATTGACGCTATCACAGCCTTGTTATCACTGATTCCCTCCTCGATGCTGACTGATTCGAAAATTTCGGGGGGTCTTAGTTACTAGGACGCCTAAACAACTGTTCAAACGCGTCGGTTCTGTAACTACTCGCTGGAAGTGATTTTCGGACAAGACGCTCAGAACAAGTGCGCACGAATCCATTTCTCTGGCATCATTTTTACTTGCATGACTCTGTCAATCTTCTTCTTACAATAGCGTTATCAGGAAACCGGTCATATTCTACAAGTTGTCTCTGAAGCAAGTGACAGCTAGAAGAACGTAACATAGATGAGCTGTCACTGGTATACAAGAAGAAAAAGAATGGGTCGAGAATTGAATCCTGAAGAACTTCTCCGAGTACATAGTTCGTGGCAGATTTTCCGTCTTACAAACAACTCCGTGAAATCTGTTTATCTCGTAGATGTCGAACCTTACCAGAAGTTGATTGTCTTAATGTCAAAAATAAGACATTAAAGTCGGCAGCACCAAAAGTCTTACTTAAATTAAGCAGATTTAAAATGGTCACTTAGCGTATGTCTATGGCTTTTCCAACACAGTTGAACAATTTTTGTAAATGCCGTAGTTGTCAAGCACAACGATATCATATTTCAGTTGTGCCTTGGAAAAGTCAGCGTGTTCACCTGGAAACGTTTTGGCAGTTGTCGAATTCGTTAGCTGGCTGCATTCCCTTAAGTTCCTTGGACATTACACTCAGAAGAAGCTCAAGTTTCAGAGCTGCAGTACTGGCTGGAGGGATTAGTAAAACTATATATACCCTCCGTCTTTTGTGTTAGTTAGCTGCATTTCGCATCTCGCTCCTGACATCACTCGACAGGAATCGAGAAAAATCGGAAGTATTCGGACAAATAGTCTATATGCTTCGACAACTACACTCTAACTATCGAAAATCTAAAACACTGCAGAGAAATAGTAGCAACATGAGCAAATTGTGTAGTTGGCAGTTGTATGAAACATGTGTACTGTTTCCACTTAAGACATGTTAGTACAGATGCCTGTTCGGTACACAGACGAAATGACACAATGGGAATAAAATGCAACAGAGGTCTGCATTTACAGTTACGGGTCTAGGCTAACGCTTTTTCTCATAGACAGAAGACAGGAACACGAGAGATAATTGAACTCGTATATCCCTTTGGGTTAATTCGTAAGCCACCTGCTGGCTTTGATATTTTCGGTCACTTCTGCGAGCCCTCTTTGGCTGCGCCCCTGGCAGGGACCTACCTCGCCACGCCCTCGGCACGGCCCTGAATGTGTCAGACTAGATTTCTGTACGCGCTGTGTGTTCAGAGCGTCACGTGCAGAGGTCGTGGGCGGCCAGTGTCGTGGCAGCGAGCGGCCGCAGTCGTGGTAGCGCGCGCCATCTGTGCGCCACAGCAGGAACTACTAGCAACTCTACAATCTCACGAATCTCAACACGACACCCCCGTAATGCTTGCGGTTCTTAACGCGGTCACGGAAACTCTCTGACTTGATTTAGCGGAGCTGATAAAAACAATGCAAGTACTTCTCGGGAAACAGGTTCTTCGATGTTTCTCGACGCGTTGCGCAGTTTAAAACGAATGCACTTGCGATACTCTTTTGTTTCAGGCTTGGAATATTCCACTCCAGTAAAAAACTTCCGTATGCCATCCGCAGATAAAGTACTATTTGGTAAAGAACAAAGTTTTCGAAAAATTTTTGATATTGTTTTTGTACATAAATACTTTTGGGAGTAAATATTAGAGTATTACGACCACTACTTAATAGTATGTTAAACCAATTTTCGTAATGAGCACTGTGTGATCAAAATTATCCGGACACCTACTGATGATGATGAAGTCCAGTATTCCTTGACAGAGCGTAGGGGAACGATGCGGGAGACCCGCACCGCCGTATTAGGCAAGGTCCAAGTGGAGGTGGTTTGCCATTGC
The DNA here is from genome assembly GCF_021461395.2 of Schistocerca americana. NCBI lineage: Eukaryota > Metazoa > Arthropoda > Insecta > Orthoptera > Acrididae > Schistocerca > Schistocerca americana. Next base: position 415,118,072 of record NC_060121.1, on the reverse strand, counting down.
CTTCCTCCGACCGTAATGGGGATGAATGATGACGGTGAAGAAGACGACACAGCAAAACCCAGTCATCTGGAGGCAGTTGAAAATTCCTGATCCCGCCGGGAATCGAACCTTTTTTTTTTTTTGTAACCACATGTACAGGGTGTTTCAAAAATGACCGATATATTTGAAACGGCAATAAAAACTAAACGAGCAGCGATAGAAATACACCGTTTGTTGCAATATGCTTGGGACAACAGTACATTTTCAGGCAGACAAACTTTCGAAATTACAGTAGTTACAATTTTCAACAACAGATGGCGCTGCGGTCTGGGAAACTCTATAGTACGATATGTTCCACATATCCACCATGCGTAGCAATAATATGGCTTAGTCTCTGAATGAAATTACCCGAAACCTTTGACAACGTGTCTGGCGGAATGGCTTCACATGCAGATGAGATGTACTGCTTCAGCTGTTCAATTGTTTCTGGATTCTGGCGGTACACCTGGTCTTTCACGTGTCCCCACAGAAAGAAGTCACAGGTGTTCATGTCTGGCGAATAAGAAGGCCTATCCACGCCGCCTCCTGTATGTTTCGGATAGCCCAAAGCAATCACACGATCATCGAAATATTCATTCAGGAAATTAAAGACGTCGGCCGTGCGATGTGGCCGGGCACCATCTTGCATAAACCACGAGGTGTTCACAGTGTCGTCTAAGGCAGTTTGTACCGCCACAAATTCACGAAGAATGTCCAGATAGCGTGATGCAGTAATCGTTTCGGATCTGAAAAATGGGCCAATGATTCCTTTGGAAGAAATGGCGGCCCAGACCAGTACTTTTTGAGGATGCAGGGACGATGGGACTGCAACATGGGGCTTTTCGGTTCCCCATATGCGCCAGTTCTGTTTATTGACGAAGCCGTCCAGGTAAAAATAAGCTTCGTCAGTAAACCAAATGCTGCCCACATGCATATCGCCGTCATCAATCCTGTGCACTATATCGTTAGCGAATGTCTCTCGTGCAGCAATGGTAGCGGCGCTGAGGGGTTGCCGCGTTTGAATTTTGTATGGATAGAGGTGTAAACTCTGGTGCATGAGACGATACGTGGACATTGGCGTCATTTGGACCGCAGCTGCAACACGGCGAACGGAAACCCGAGGCCGTTGTTGGATCACCTGCTGCACTAGCTGCGCGTTGCCCTCTGTGGTTGCCGTATGCGTTCGCCCTACCTTTCCAGCACGTTCATCCGTCACGTTCCCAGTCCGTTGAAATTTTTCAAACAGATCCTTCATTGTATCGCTTTTCGGTCCTTTGGTTACATTAAACCTCCGTTGAAAACTTCGTCTTGTTGCAACAACACTGTGTTCTAGGCGGTGGAATTCCAACACCAGAAAAATCCTCTGTTCTAAGGAATAAACCATGTTGTCTACAGCACACTTGCACATTGTGAACAGCACACACTTACAGCAGAAAGACGACGTACAGAATGGCGCACCCACAGACTGCGTTGTCTTCTATATCTTTCACATCACTTTCAGCGCCATCTGTTGTTGAAAATTGTAACTACTGTAATTTCGAAAGTTTGTCCGCCTGAAAATGTACTGTTGTCCCAAGCATATTGCAACAAACGGTGTATTTCTATCGCTGCTCGTTTAGTTTTTATTGCCGTTTCAAATATACTGGTCATTTTTGAAACACCCTGTATTTATTTAAATATATTAACAAAGATACATTTGTTTGAAAATCTTTTCATTCTATTAACCGATTATATTCCTAGAGTTGGTTAACAATACTGTCGTTTTATAGTATTTCGTTTGTATATTCTTTTGTTTTTCATTTTTCTCTTATTGTTGTTCCTTGAACCCTTTTACATGGCGATTTGTCGTCCATTTTATTGGATAAAACATTGCAGGACAGGCATAATAATTTATCTGTAGCATCGACACGTTGATTTTGAGTTCAAACTTGTGTATGTCAAGCACTTGTGATGCCACAGGTACGTTGTGCATTCTGGTTTGACCTCTTCCTCTCGTTTGCACTGTTAGGTGGGACAGTATGAGGAAAAATATCAGCATAATAGATGGAGCAGAAGCGGAAGAAAACTTTTTTTATATATACTACGGTTTATACATAATTTGAAGAAGAAAGAAAAAATCTCTGCTTCTCTCATTATATGAGAGAAGCAGAGAGGAAAGTGTGAGTAAACAATATAAATTTTATAGAAATCATTCAGAAAAAAAAACAAATTTATGAGAAGTTGGCATTTTTCACTAGGTAATGCTTGTATTCTAGGCAATATAGCACAAATAATGAAAAATAAAACACTGTTAGTACTACTGGGCATACTTTTGACACTGACTTGGCTGCGAGAATGACAGAGGTTTGGTGAGAAGCACTTTGTATCAGTGATTTCACTAAGAAGAAACACTTTAAAATACTATACTTCACTAGGGAGAAGAATACACTTTATCTTTTTTGTTGCACTTATTCACTATCACTGCACACTTTCTTCTTGTGGTGAGTGTGGTGAGGTGGCTGGTGGTGGTGCTGAGGGTCACAGGCTGGGGAGGACTCTGGCGATCGCTGTCTGCTGTGGAATCTGCAGGAAGTTTCTGAAGTTTCGTGTGGTAGCGCCTGTGTTGCTGGGCCGTCTTGTTCTCCTCCCAGAGGTCCATCAGGAAGGCTGGTCGGTCTGCCTCCTTGCTACGATGGCGTGTGTCGTCATGGCGAGGATCCAGAGAGTCGCCAGTCGCTTGGCTCGTGGAAATGGGTTGCAATCATGGGGAGCCCCGGGACCCCATGCTCGGAAAGCGAGAACGCTACCGCGAGACCACGAGCTGCGAGCGGACACCTGTTAGGGGACATAAATATGGGGCGTTCCACCCCTCGTCTTTGTGACGATCAGAACCCTGCTGGAGGTACTTTCAGTGATGTGTTTGAATATCTGTGGAAGAATGGCAACCTAGTCTTCCTCAAGAGACTAAACCAGAGAAAACAGTGGTACTGGATGCAGTGGACTAAAGCGAAGTCGACGTTCTAATTCATCCCAAACGTGTTCCATTGGGTTGAAGACTCTGGGCAGGCCAGTCCTTTTCGGGAATGTGATTGTCAACAAACCATTCCCTTACAGATGCTGCTTTATGACAGGATGCATTGTTATGTTAGTCTCTGAACTGCTTCTCTTCTGTACACAGTACACAATGCTGGAATATGTGTTCATAGTCTTCCATATTCAGCGTTCAGTAAAGGGACCACACCTAACCATGTAAACTCCCCCACATCGTAACACCACTTCCTCAAAACTTCGCTGTTGGCACGACGCATGATGACAGGTGACATCCTCCAGGTATTCACCAAACACAAGCCTTTCCATCGGATTGCCACAGGGTATAACGTGATTCATCACCCAAAATCACTCGTTACCAGTCACCCACTATCCAGTGTCGTCGCTCTTTACGCCACCTCAATCTTCGCCTGGCACTGACAACAGAAATCTGTGGCTTACGAGGAGCTGCTCGACCACTGAACAACATTCCTTTTAACATCCTACATACACGCATTATGCTAGCTGGACTGTTGGTAGCACTTTGGAATGCACGAGCGACTCCTCCTGCTGATTTCGTGCGATTTTGTATAACCATGCTCCGCACTGCTCGACGGTCCTTTCTGTCAGTACAAGAGGTCTGCCCCGTCTTGGTTTAGTGGTTGTACCTTCGTCTTTCCACTCCAAAATCATATCACCAACAGTCGACTTGGTCGGCTTTAGGAGGGTTGAAATGTATCTGCTGGATTTGTTCCTTAGGTGACATCCGACGACTAGTCTACAGCTACATCTACATCTACATCTACATCTACGTGATTGCTATTCATAATAAAGTACCTGGCAGAGGGTTCAATGAACCACCATCAAGCTGTCTCTCTACCGTTCCACTCTCCAACGGCACGCGGGAAAAACGAACACTTAAATTTTTCTGTGAGAGCCATGATTTCTCTTATTTTATCGTTTCTCCCTATGTAGGTGGGTGCCAACAGAATGTTTTCGCAGTCGGAGGAGAAAATTGGTGATTGAAATTTCATGAGAAGATCCCGTCGCAACGAAAAACACTTTTGTTTTAATCATTGCCACTCCAACTCACGTATCATGTCTGTGGCACTATCTCCCCTATTTCGCGATAGTAAAAAACAAGCTGCCCTTCTTTGTACTTTTTCGATGTCATCCGTCAGTCCCACCTGATGCGGATCCCACACCGCACAGCAATACTCCAGAATAGGGCGGACAAGCGTGTTGTACGCAGTGTCTTTAATAGACCTGTTGCACCTTCTAAGTGTTCTACCAATGAATCGCAGTCTTTGGTTTGCTCTACCCACAATATTATCTATGCGATAGTTCCAATTTAGGTGATTTGTAATTGTAATCCCTAAATATTTAGCTGAATTTACAGCCTTCAGATTTGTGTGACTTATCGCGTAATCGAAATTTAGCGGATTTCTTTTAGTACTCATGTGAGTACCTTCGCACTTTTCTTTAGTCAGGACCAATTGCCGCTTTTCGCACCATACAGATATCTTATCTAAATAATTTTGCAAGTCGTGATCATCTGATGACTTAACAAGACGGTAAATGACAGCATCATCTGCAAACAATCTAAGACGGCTACTCAGATTGTCTCCTATGTCGTCAATATAGATCAGGAACAATAGGGGGCCTATAACACGTCTTGGGGAACGCCGGATATTACTTCTGTTTTACTCGATGACTACGAACTGTAACCTTTCTGACAGGAAATAACGAATCTAGTCGCACAACTGAGGCGATACTCCGTAGACACGCAGTTTGGTTAGAAGACGCTTGTGAGGAACGGTTTCGAAAGTCTTTTGTAAATCTAAAAATGTATAATCAATTTGACATCCCCTGTCAAAAGCACTTATTACTTCATGAGTATAAAGTGCTAGTTGTATTTCACAAGAGTCATATTTTCTGAATCCGTGCTATGCGTCAATAAATCGTTTTCTTCGAGGTACTTCCAAAACCCTACTGCAAATCGACGTTAGTGATATACGCCTGTAATTCAGAGGATTACTCCTACTTTGGTATTGGTGTGACTTGAGCAATTTTCCCGTCTTTAGGTACGGATATTTCTGTGAGTGAGTGGTTGTATATAATTGCTAAATATGGAGCTATTTTATCAGCCTACTCTGAGAGGAATCTGACTGGTATACAATCTGGACCGGAGGCCTTGCCTTTATTAAGTGATTTAAGCTGCTTTGTTATACCGAGGATATCTACTTCTATGTTTCTCATCTATGTTTCTCGTCCGGCTCGAAGACACTAAGCTTTCCTGACCGACCCACACTGCTGTTATTGCTGCTCTATTGATAAAGCGGTGCTCCCCGCCACCTTTTACACACACATCAAAAAAAGTTTTGCATCACCTCGGTTCCGAGAGTTCCGGAACCTGTACAGAAAATTGGAGTAGAGATCAACATAAACATCATTTCCGCCATTCTTATTGCTCATGAAAACCACACATTGCATGTTGTACCACCACACAGCGAGACCTTCAGAGGTGGTGGTTCGGATTACTTTACACGCCGGTAACAATAATCACGTTCTCTTGCATAGATGCATGTCTGGCATACAATCCACAAGTTCATCAAGGCACATTTGGCCCAGATTGTACGACTCCTGACCGGCGATTCGTCGTAGATACCTCAGAGTGGTTGGTTGGTCACGTGGTCTGTGAACAGCCCTTTTCAATCTTTCCCAGGCATGTTCGATAGGATTCATGTCTGGAGAACATGCTGGCGAATGTCATTACCCTGAAGGAAGTCATTCACAAGATGTGCACGATGGGGGCGCGAATTGTCGTGCATGAAGACGAATGCCTGGCCAATATGCTGCCGATAGGGTTGCGCTAACGGTTGGAGGATGGCATTAACATATAGTACAGCCGTTACAGCGCCTTCCATGACCACTTGCGGCGTACGTCGGCCCCACATAATGTCACCCCAAAACATCAGGGAACCTCCACCTTGCTGCCCTCGCTGGACAGTGTGTTAAGGTGTTCAGCCTGACCGGGTTGCATCCAAACACGTCTCCGACGATTGTCTGATTGAAGGCATATGAGACACCCATCGGTGAAGAGAACATGATACCAATCCTGAGCAGTCCATTGTTGGGCCCATATGTGCCGTGATGCATGGTGTCGTGATTGCAAAGATGGACCTCGCCATGGACGTCGGGAGTGAAGTTGCGCATGATTCAGCCATTGCGCACAGTTTGAGTCGTAAAGCACGGAAAGTATTATTCAACATGATGGCGTTGCTGTCAGAGTTCCTCCGAGCCACAATCCGTAGGTAGCGGTCATCCACTGCAGTAGTAGCCCTTGGGTGGCCTGAGCGAGGCATGTCATCGACAGTTCCTGTCTCTCTGTATCTCCTCCATGTCCGAACAATTGCTTTGGTTCACTCCGAGACGCCTGGACACTTCCCTTGTGGAGAGCCCTTCCTGGAACAAAGTAACAATGCGGACGCGATCGAACGGCGGTATTGACCGTCTAGGAATGGTTGAACTATAGACAATACGAGCCGTGTACCTCCCTCCTGGTCGAATGAGTGGAACTCATCGGCTGTCGGACCCCCTCCGTCTAATAGGCGCTGCTCATGCATTGTTGTGTACACCTTTGGGCGGGTTTAGTGAACAAAGGGACTGTGTCTGTGATACAAAATCCACAGTCAACGTCTATCTTCAGGAGTTCTGGGAACCGGGGTGATGCAAAACTTTTTTTGATGTATGTACTATCGGGTCCCCCTCTCGTGACATGTAATCGCCAGTTCCGCGTTACAAAGGGATGCCTGGATACTTTTGGTCAGATAGTGTGTAACAGCAGCAGGATGTCGCAGAATGGATTATACAAGTCTTTGATGCATGACAGAAAATAACTAGTATCAGATCTGCATACGTCAGTCAGGCAATTTCTGTAGATTACAAGTACTGGCAGAGGTAATGGTTTTATCCATCTGTAGATCGCTTTTACAATTATATTTGAGATGCTAACGTGGATTTTGAGTATATGTAAATATATTGATACACAGTAAATTTTGCTATCCTGCCAGTGTGCTACCGAATCCACCCCTTCCCCCCCCCCCCCTTCCTGCTCCCCCTCCTCCGTCAACCCCCCATCTCTTTTTCCTCTTTCCTAGCCCTCCGACCTCCCCTCCCTTGGCAGGCCCTTCAAATTTTATTGCAATTTCTTTGTCGTGTTTTGCAGCCCGCCGTGTATGTAACATCAGTGCAATGTGTGTTCAGTGTCGTCCTCCCATACTGTGAACGTCGTTCTTAACTGTGCTATTCTTGTCGCCAGTGTTTACGTGCTGCGTCTTCAACGAGCGCCATTATAGCTGTATGTGGATTTGATGTAAACATAACTCGTCCGACTACCCCTCTTATCTGTATTTTAACTGCAATTGCTTCCCCCTTCTTATGTGTACATTTCATCTTTTATCCACATATTTATATATGTAATGTTCCACTGTGGTATTTTATGTAATCTCTTGGATGAAGAGCGGAGAATTGTGCCACTGCCAGCCTACCCCTGCCCCCATGGGGCAGGGGAATGACATGACAATAAAGGGGGGCAAAAAAGTAAATTTTGAAATCAAGATACACTACTGGCCATTAAAAATTCCAGATGATAAACGGGTACTCATTGGACAAATATACGAGAACTGACATGTGATTACATTTTCACGCAATTTGGGTGCATAGATCCTGAGAAATCAGTACCCAGAACAACCACCTTTGGCCGTAATAATGGCCTTGATACGCCTGGACATTGAGTCAAACAGAGCTTGGATGGCGTGTACAGGTACAGCTGCCCATGGAGCTTCAACACGATACCACAATTCATCAAGATTAGTGACTGGCGTATTGTGATGAGCCAGTTGCTCGGCCACCATTGACCAGACGTTTTCAATTGGCGAGAGATCTGGAGAATGTGCTGACCAGGGCAGCAGTCGAATATTTTTAGTATCCAATAGGCCCGTACAGGACCTGCAACATGCGGTCGTGCATTACCCTGCTGAAATGTAGGGTTTTGCAGGGATCGAATGAAGGGTAGAGCCACGGGTCGTAACACATCTGAAATGTAACGTTCACTGTCCATGCTGCTGCAAACGTCGTCGAACTGTTCGTGCATATGGTTTTTGTCTTGCAAACGTCCCCATCTGTTGACTCAGGGATCGAGACGTGGTTGCACGATCCGTTACAGCCATGCGGATAAGATGCCTGTCATCTCGACTGCTAGTGATACGAGGCCGTTAGGATCCAGCACGGCGTTCCGTATTACCCTCCTGAACCCACAGATTCCATATTCTGCTAACAGCCATTGTATCTCGACCAATGCGAGCAGCAATGTCGTGATGCGATAAACCGCAATCGCGATAGGCTACAAACCGACCTTTATCAAACTCGGAAACGTGATGGTACGCATTTCTCCTCCTTACACGAGGCATCACAACAACGTTTCACCAGGTAACGCCGGTGAACTGCTGTTTGTGTATGAGAAATCGGTTGGAAACTTTTCTCATGTCAGCAAGTTCTAGGTATCGCCAACGGCGCCAACCTTGTGTGAATGCTCTGAAAAGCTAATTATTTGCATATTACAGCATCTTCTTCCTGTCGGTTAAATTTCGTGTGTGTAGCACGTCATCTTCGTGGTGTAGCAATTTTAATGGCCAGTAGTGTATATACTGGATTATAATAAAATGATGACCTTGTCGCACAGATATCTGACTTAGTAAAAAAATCTGGTGTGGTACACATTAGCCCTGAAAAGATACAAAAGGTTAGCAACTATATTATCGTACACCAGACAAATCATGTTTCTTTCTATAACACTTAATGGGCGGAAGTTCCGTGATTTCCCTAAATCGCTCCAAGCAAATGCCGTGCTGGTTCCTTTGGAAGGGCACGGCCAATTTCCTTCCCCACTCTTCACACAATCCGAACTTGTGCTGCGTCTTAATGACTTGGATGCTGACGGGGCGTTAAACCCAATCTTCCTTCCCTCTTCGTAATGTCTCCTATAGCGGACTGAAGCAAACTTCATCCACGCATCTTGAAGTGATAGCCTTCGTGGTTTCTTGTACGATTCTGCATCCTGATAGTATGATCGACGTGTTACAACATTGCAACGTACTGGGGGCGTAGCGTGCACTGATAAATACCTGTCGTGCCTATTAAACTGCAGCAAGACACAGGAACCAACGGCACTTTCCCACCGAAGGGGAGAGTGAACAACCTAATCATTAGCAAAAGGCTCGGATACTGAGGTGTGCGGTTGTCCACCGTTGCTTGTATATTCTTATCTGCACGTTTTAATTTTAAACAAGTGGCCAGTGAAATTCAGTCAGTGAGTAATAGGCACAAAATACTGTGACATATTCAAATAACTGCAGTCAGGGTGGTCCTGTCGAATGTAAACCACTCTTTTGAAACGCTCGATTTATTCATAATAGTTCATATTTCGAGCGGTGGCTCAACACAGGATTCATCAATACAAAATGTAAAATGAAACATGAGATCTTACGATGTCACGCAGCAGGAATCTTTTCGATGTTATAACAAGAACAAATTAAATTGATCAAGTGTCTGGCAGTGCATGTAGACGAGTTTGCAGGCAAATGATATAGGCGAATCCAAAAGACGTTACATTTTGCGCAAAATAAAAAATAAACTGAAATCAGTTTATTATTAACCTGCTTAGTACAAGTGTACAAGGGATGATCAAAAAGTTTCTATATAAGGGCATTACTGCAGCGTATAAGCAATGAAGCGCTACTCTGATGCGGTTATATAGGGTGAGTACTAACAATTGCCACCTAGAATAACTCCGAAAGCATGATAGTAGCTGAAAAGGTTGTGGGACAAAAGTTGCATGGGACAACGGGGGCCATAATATGACGTTGGATTTTTGTTGCTAGGTGGGGTCGCTTCAGGTCAACTTCATTTTTCTAAATGGGATGCTATAGTTTGGTACTTATTTTCTGCTAGCGGCTATCGAGATGAATCCAATGATGTGTAATAGTAAGGTCTTTGAAGGTCAAAGAAGGTCAAAAAGGTGGCATGAACGTCCGTTTACAGAAGGTGTTTGAAGTCGCCGGCCGTTGTGGCCGAGCGGTTCTAGGCGCTTCAATCTGGAACCACGCGACCGCTACAGTAAAAGGCTCGAATCCTTCCTCGGGCATGGATGTGTGTGATGTCCTTAGGTTAGTTAGGTTTAAGTAGTTCTAAGTTCTAGGGGACTGATTACCTCAGATGTTAAGTCCCATACTGCTCAGAGCCATTTGAACCATTTGTTCGAAGTGATGACCATTGGTATCAATGCAGACCTGCAATCTTCTTATCATGGATTTAGTGGTATTCCTTATCACTGCGAACTTATCGAAGCACATGCTCTGACAATCGATACTATGCCATAGAGAAAAATATGGTTCCAAAAAAAAGAAGCATATATTGGAGCCCTACGCCATACCAACGAATACTTTACCCTCCTGCTGGTCAGGCCAGCACACCACGACGCGCTCGGCGACTAGAATCATGGACGGCAGGATCTGCTATTAATGGTTCACGCCCGAAAAAATACAAATACGCAGTCTCACTTTCGGCTAACTCGGAATGCAGGTACTTCCCTAAGAGTCTCTGAAACCCCAGTGGATTCAAGCATGCGGGTGGACCCATGTCTGGTCTGCCAAACCAATTTGATCCATGCCACGACTATGCGTGAAGGAATGTGTCAAATGTTTAGACAGCCTACTCAGAACAGATAAGTACACCCTAGCAACGCTCATTGTGTGCATGATGGTAGAAGAAGTACCTCTGACAGTTCAAATGGTGACTGGCACAGACTCTAAGTGGCACACTAGCAAAGGACACAAGTCTTACCATTTGGATAAAGACCTACAGTTTTTTACTACCGAAGCGCCAGTGCAAGAGTGACATCTTCTTTTTCTCTCAGCTTTCCTAGCACTTTTACGTCTTAGACCACTCCCACTTTAGCCCAAGCCAATAACGAGCTGGAGCACCGCACTCGAAGCTGGGAGGGAAGACCTCCCCTTGCTCTGCATACACTGATTTGACCAATCAGCGACTTTAAAAATTAATTGGGAGGAAAGGAAAAAACATTCAGCTTCGCGGGTTCTTTCCCTCATGTTTATGCTGTGTCTTTTGCTAAAAGCACGACTTGGATGGAACCACAGCCCTCCATATAAACGTCGTTATCTCCCCTGTTGCGTCCATTTCGAACTTTCCAAAGAAGGACCATAAACTCCATAAAAGCTTTGTACCTTCACAAATATGTTTTGTACCAGAGTCTGGATGTCTGGGCACCACTGACCTGTCCAACAGAAATTCGCAGAAACACACAGTCGTCTCATCGGCTTCCTGCCTAAGAAGGGCTCACCCTCTGCTTTATTGCCGGTCATGAATGCTCTGCCCATAGCAGCTGTGACTCCTCGGCGCTAGTCAGCCTACCTGGACGCGGCCGCCGACTGACCGGCGCCATCCAACGTGTCTGCACAGTGAAACCGAGGGACTGGACAGTCTGCAAATGTCCCCCCCCCCCCCCCCAAAAGAAACACATTCCCCTCGGCCATCAGCCGCTGTACGCTTTTACTGCAGTCGTTTAAATTGGCATCCTCTTCCTTTGAATGCAGGTAAAGCTTACCACTATTCCTTCACTAGAGCGCACAAGCAAGAGCGTTAACTACTGCCAACAATTTCATCATATGAATGAAGACAGATCGTATCCAGATATAGCAACCAAGTAATAAAGATCAGCCGGCCGGGGTGGCCAAGCGGTTCTAGGCGCTACAGTCTGGAACCGCGAGACCACTACGGTCGCAGGTTCGACTCCTGCCTCGGGCATGGATGTATGTGGTGTCCTTAGGTTAGTTAGGTTTAAGTAGTTCTAAGTTCTAGGGGACTGATGACCTCAGAAGTTAAGTTCCATTGTGCTCAGAGTCATCTGAACCGTTTTTGAATAAAGATCAACTTTCCTAAGAACATTACGCTGATGACCATAGATGTTAAATCCCATAGTGCTCAGAGCCGTTTGAACCATTTACAAACTCTCACAACCTACCCATTCCTCTCAAATTTATTCTTGGGGAGTGTCACATGGTAACATTAAGAATGCAATGGGAGGTTCACTGCTAATTACAGAGGAAAGAGCGGATGGATCGAAAGAGTAAATTGATGGCCTTTGTGAGGGGGGGGGGGGGGGGGGGGGGCGCTTGTCCGATGATCGGATAAAACAAGAAACTCGAGTCTATAAGGAAGACATAGGTGATCCAGTATTGGAGTCAGAATTTAACAGAGATCTGGATTACTTGAGATTAAACCGAGCGAGGTGGCGCAGTGGTTAGCACACTGGACTCGCATTCGGGAGGACGACGGTTCAATCCCGTCTCCGGCCATCCTGATTTAGGTTTTCCGTGATTTCCCTAAATCGCTTCAGGCAAATGCCGGGATGGTTCCTTTGAAAGGGCACGGCCGATTTCCATCCCCATCCTTCCCTCACCCGAGCTTGCGCTCCGTCTCTAATGACCTCGTTGTCGACGGGACGTTAAACACTAATATCCTCCTCCTCCTTGAGATTAAATACAGCAGAAGGGATAGGTAACATTCCATGGAATTTCTAAAATCGTTGGCGGGAAATGGCAACCAGAGGACTGTTCAGATTTATATGTAGAATATATGAGACTGGCGATATACCATCAGACTTTCGGAACAATATCTTACACAGTTCTGAAGATAGCAAGGTCAGATAGGTGCGGAAACTATCAAACAACCAGCTTAATGTCCCAAATGTCCAAGTTGCTGACAAGAATAATATACCTAAAAAATTAAAGATCTGTTAGATAACACCCACAGGCTAACGCTTTGTGGGTGTGAAACTGACGCCAGGTAGCGTCTCAAATGTTCTCCATTTCATACAGATCAGACGAATTTAGCGGCCGAGACATGAAAGTGAGTTCATTATCATGTTCCTTAAACTACAGCAGCATGATACTGGCATGGACATCTTCCTGCTGGCAGAGGTCATCGCCGTCGTGGAAGACATCAAGCACGAAGGAGCGCAGGTGGTCAACAATAATGCTGATTTAGCCCCTGTTTTCATGGTTACAAATATTACAGCCACAGGTCCAAAGGACTAAGTGAGTTCTGCAATAAATTTCAACTATTAATAGCGAATACTCTTAAAAAATCACAAGAGGAAGAGGTATAGGATAAGTGCGGAGAGGAGCCGCATGCAGTATAGATTGCACAGCCCTCGTAGTTTCTGCAAATACCGACACATTGCGAGCGTATCGGCACGGTAGCTGCTTAGTGAATGTCAGGCCACAAAAAACGCTTACGTTTCGACTGAGGAAGTTTTGCATAAGCTATTGGGGAATAACGGAGGTAACTCCGTAAACATCCCTCCGAAACCTTTTATAACGTCACAATTAGTTCTTTCTGTGTGCTAAATATTAGTCGTATTGACAGTAAGTTCTATTGGGCGTGTTTTGATTCTACTGCGGCAATCCTGTCTATCAAGATCACGAGTTTATAAGGTGCGACGTCTTTCCCCTACAGATCGGAATACATGCCGCAATAAAGTCAGGTACATATGCCGCACATTTTGTCTTTGGTGATATTTGCCGCACAAATAAAATAATAGTTTTAAATAAGTCAAAATATTTATGTTTTTTAGTACTTTCGTTCAAATGGCTTAACACGCATTTTTAGGGTGTTCACACTGCCTCATGAAGACCAGTGCACAATATTATGCAGTACTCTCGGAACTGTTTGATAATCTAAAAATAACAAAAGGGTATCGTTCTAGATACCACTGAAGATGCCGTAGAGTAAGAAAAAGGCGAAACGCGTCTGGGAAAAATAAATTACAGGTGCAGCAAGAAAAAAAATTTCAAATGTGTGTGAAATCTTATGGGACTTAACTGCTAAGGTCATCAGTCCCAAAGCTTACACACTACTTAACCTAAATTATCCTATGGACAAACACACACACACACATGCCCGAGGGAGGACTCGAACCTCCGCCGGGACCAGCCTCACAGTCCATGATTGCAGCGCCTCATACCGCTCGGCTAATCCCGCGCTGCTGCAGCAAGAAAAGGCGGTTTTATTTAGAAAACAAATATTTCTGTGCTTGCTGCGGAGATGGCCATGCAAACAAACGTGTTAAAAAAAACTGTATTTCATAGACAACTGGTGTGTTTAGTTGTACAAACAAAAAGTTTTACTAAAAGTGCACCACGGGATATGCGATTTTCAAAATTTGCGCCATCTCTCCTGGATTTATCCTATTCGGAAGAGGTCAGGAGATATGGGAAGATTTCAGTTCGACTACATCATGGTTAGACAGAGATTCCGAAATCAGATATTGGATTGTAGGGCGTACCCAGGTGCAGATATAGACGTAGATCACAATTTAGTTATGTGAAGAGTAGGCTAAAGTCTGAGAGATTTGGCAGGAAGAATCAGTACGTAAAGAAGTAGGATACGTAAGTACTAATCAATGAAGAGATAAGCCTGAAGTTACCTGAGGCTACACATGCTGTGATTTGTTAACAGTTTATTTAAAAAGGGCAGTCACAAAGTGGGAAAGAAAGCCGTAGGCAGAAAGAAGGTAAATGCAAAGAAACCATGGGAAACAAAAGAAAAACTCCAGCTGATCGATGAAAGAAGAAAGTACAAAAATGTTCACGGAAATTCAGGAAATCAGAAATAAAAGTCACTAAGGATTGAAATAAATAGGAAGTGCTGGGAAGCTAAGGCGAAATGGCGGCATGAAAAAGTGTAGAAATCGAAAATGAAACGATTGCCGGAAGGACTGAGTCAAGTTATAGAAAAGTCAAAACAACCTTCGGTGAAATTAAAAGCAAACGTAGTAAAATTAAGAGCGCAACGGGAATTCCACTGTTAAATGCGGAGAAGAGTGCGGATAGGTGTAAAGAAAACTCTGAAGGCCTCTATGAGGGGGAGGACTTATCTGAAGACGTGTTAGAAACAGGAGTCGATAGAGAAGAGATAGGGGATCCACTACAAGAATCAGAATTTCGATGAAGAGCTATAGAAGACTTAAGATCAAAGAAGGCAGAGGGGATAGTTATCATTCCATAGGAATTTCTAAAATCGCTGGGGGAAGTGGCAACAAAGCGACTATTCACGTTGGAGTCTAGAATGTGAGAGACTGACGATATACCCTTTGATTTTCAGAGAAACATCAACCACACAATTCGAAGAAGAGCCAACAAGTGCGAGAATTATCGCACGATCAGCTTAACAACACATGTATCGAAATTTCTGACAAGAATAATAACAGAAGAACGAGAAAAACAATTGAGGGCCTGTTACATGACGATCAGTTTGGCTTTATAAAAAGTTAAGCCACCGGAGAGGCAATTCTGATGTTGCGGTTGACAATGGAAGCAAGACCAAAGAAAAATCAAGACACGTTCATCGGATCTGTCCACCTGGAGGAAGCGTTCTAATATGTAAAATGGTGCAAGATGTTCGAAGTACTGAGGAAAACAGGGGTAAATTATAGGGAAAGGCGAGCAACATACAATATTTACAAGAACCAAGACGGAACAGAAAGAGTGGAAGACCAAGAACGATGTGTTCGGATTAAAAAGGGTGTAGTCTTTTGCCCTACTGTTCAATCTATGCATCGATGAAACAATGACGGAAATAAAAGAAATTTTCAAGAGGGGAACTAAAAGTCGAGGCGAAAGGGTGTTTCACTAAATGTGTTTGCCTCTGTAAGTTACGAAGTAGTAGGCGACGGAAATATTTATTGCGGTAGGTCACCATAAGAAACGTTACACTGTCTGCGGAGCTATGAACATAGATTATTGTGTTGTTATCCAAAGAGTTACAGCAAAAAGATACAATTTTTTAAATGGAGCAATAGTTTGTTCTATCATGCACTGGAATCGGTAACACCAGCTGTCTATACACCAATTTAAATTACATTCCTACCACTTTTAGTTGAGGAGCTACAACCCTTCAAAGTTTCAGCGACAGATACCACACACGCTGCGCATAAAGCAATGCGCCTTCTAAATGTGGTGCGGCCGTGTTGTAACGTCGCCGGTGTCACGGAGCGAGAAGCTTCCTCGAAGCGTTGTTATACTGCCGGCTGTCGCCGCACACGGCCGTATACCCGACAGTTCGAGCCACACAAAGAAACGGGGCTCAATATACCACAGTTACTGACATCGAATGAAGATAGCATACACGATCAACGAGTACGTTGATATGTTGCTGAAGCAGCCATGGCGTACGCCGTGAGATATCCTCGGCGAAGAGCTCCGGCAGCCGCGAAGAGCTCCGGCAGCCATTACGTTATTACGTGCCGAACAACGACTTCGGGAAACAGGCAGCTTGGTAATACGCCACAGGAACAGACGAAGAACTGTAAGAAGTGAGGAGACGGAGGTGTTTGCTTTAGCTGTAGTACACCACTATCCTCATGTCAGCTTACGAGCCGTTGCTGCAGTCGCTGGTGTCAGTCTCAAATCTGTGTGGTGTATAGTACACGGCCACAGGTTTCACCCGTACCGCCTCTCACTGACCCAGGAGCTGCATGGGAACGATTTTCGTGCGACAGCTACGTTCTGTGAATGGGCCATGCGTAATTTCACGCTGGAGTCTTTAGAAGGTGTTATGTTCTCTAATGAGTCCACATTCACAAATTATGGTGCAGTGAATCGCCATAACGTGCACTATTGGGCAGCAGATAATCCTCGGTGGGTACGACCTGTCGACCGTCAACTTAGGTGGTCTGTTAAAGTGTGGTGGGGAATCCTTGAGGATGAAGTCATCGGTCCACACTACTTCCCAGGCACACTGACAGGTGAGTTATATCCCGCGTTCATAGTCGACAGTTTGGGTGGTCACCCAGCCCATCCTGCGCGTGCTGTTACGGAAGAACTAAACAACAGGTTTGCAGGAAGGTGGTTGGGGCGCCATAGTACTCATTCATGGGCCAAAAGGTCGCCCTATTTAACACCATTAGATTTCTTTTTGAGGGGATATCTCAGGGAATGTGTTTATGTCGCTGAGCCCACAGCCCCAGATGATCTAACACGGCGCATCGAGGACGCAAGTTGCTCCGTGACACCGACGATGTTACATTTCGTCCGCAGGTACTTTAGAAGGCGCATTGCATTGTGCATTCAGGAACATGGACATACATTTGAACATAAATTTAAATCAACTTCTCACCGCCAGAACATTCACCACCCACCAGACAGCCATGTAGTATGTACAGCGTGTGATATCTGCCCCTGAAATACTGAAGGGTTGTAGCTCCCAAACTAAAAGTGATAGGAATGTAATTTAAATTAACGTATACGCAGCTGGTATTACTGATTCCAGTGGATGATACAAACAACTATTGTTCCATTTAAAAAATTGTATCTTTTTGCTGTAACGCTTTGGATAATAACACAATAAACTATGTTCATAGCTCCGCAGACAGTGTAACGTTTCTTATGGTGACCTACCGCAATAAATATTTCCGCCGCCTATTACTTCGTAACTTACAGAGGCAAACACATTTAGCAAAACACCCTGTATATAATGATAAGATTCACTAACGTCGAGCCGGCCTTGGTGGCCGAGCGGTTCTAAGCGCTTCAGTCCGGAACCGCGCGATTGCTACGGTCGCAGGTTCGAATCCTGCCTCGGGCATGGATGTGTGTGATGTCCTTAGGTTAGTTAGGTTTAAATAGTTCTACGTTCTAGGGGACTGATGACCTCAGATGTTAATAGTGCTCAGAGCCATTTGAACCACTAATGTCGTGGCTAACCTGAGTGAAAGTGAAGAAGAATTACGGGGTCTGTTGAATGGAATGAACAGTCTTGTGAGTACAGAATATGGATTAAGAGTAAATCGAAGAAAGACGAAAGTAATGAGAAGTGGTATAAATAAGAACAGTGAGAAACTTAATGTAAGGATTGCACACGAAGTAATTGAAGTTAAGGAGTTCTGCTACCTAGGCAGCAAAATAACCCATTACGGGTAGAGCAAGAATAACATAAACTGTGACGAAACAGCTGGTGCACAGCTTGAAGATCGCACATTGCGTTCAGCATTCTCTGCCATAGCAAAATTAACTACTTAAACAGTTTGTGGCGGAATTTACCGTCGGTCTCTCCCAGGAGCAATTCCCAAATCACCAGTTCACTTGAACTTCTCAATCATGTTTTTCAATCGTGGTGCAGAAAGAGAAACTCTCCCTATTCCTTTAATGCATCAGTGCTGACAAACAGGAGCAGCACTGTTGCCACTGTTTGGATAAAATTGCCTTACGAGTAAAGCTCTGCTTGTCCAGACCAATGCTGACTGTCTGCAACTGACGCTTGTGTTTCAACCCCACGTCGCCGTATCAGTACCTGCGTCAAAAGGCAAGTCATGATACTAAAACTTCTAACAACGAAAATTCTGAAACACACAGTCAGAACATCATTTTCTTTTTTTTTTAGTAATCAGTCTTCTGACTGGTTTGAAGCGGCTCGCCACGAATTCTTCTCTTGTGCCAGCCTCTTCATATCAGAGTAGCACCTGCACCTTACGTCCTCAAATATTTGTTACATGTCTTTCAATCTCCGTCTTCTTCTATAGTTTTTACCCTCTACAGCTCCTTCCAGTGCCATGGAAGTTATTACGTGATGTCTTAACAGGTGTCCTACCACCCCGTCCCTTCTTCTTGTCAGTGTTTTCCATATATTCCTTTCCTTGCCTATGCTGCGGAGAACCTCCTCATTAGTTACCATATCAATCCACCTAATATTCTAATGCAATACCACATCCCGAATGCTTTGATTCTCTTCTATTCTGGTTTTCCCATAGCCCATGTTTCACTGCCATAAAACTCTGTGCTCCAAACGTACATTCTC
Source organism: Schistocerca americana (assembly GCF_021461395.2). Lineage (NCBI taxonomy): Eukaryota > Metazoa > Arthropoda > Insecta > Orthoptera > Acrididae > Schistocerca > Schistocerca americana. Next base: position 415,099,115 of record NC_060121.1, on the reverse strand, counting down.
AGAAATTCCGTCCTCAAATTGAGGTCTGTGTTTGATACTAGTACATTTCTCTTGGCGAGGAATGCCCTTTTTTCCAGTAGATACCGCTGCCTATCATGCTTTACAGAGCGGGCAAGCCGCCGACCTCCTCGTGCTATGACGAGGCGTGGACGTCCATGACCTTGTCAGTTACTCCCGGTTTCACTGTCCATCAATTACATTACGTAGATGTTCACCACGATATCACGCGTAGAGCCGTCCAGCTTCAGCGTTGCCGAGGGGTTTGCTCCTAGGTGCCCAATCACAACAGTCCACCATTCTTCAAAGTTGTTTATGTCAATGGATTTCTCCATTTGTGGTCCTTATCGTCGCTAGAATGATTCACCATTAGACTGACTCCGTACAGCGTCGCGTGACCGCGACATAACCAGGCGTTAGTCAATCACGCGGTTGGCAGTGGGCACAATGTTTGACTGGTCCGCCTATATTGCTTCTATTGTCCTTCAACTGAAGTACTTCTTTTGTTCAATATCTTCTAGCTACCCTTCTTATATCCACAATTCTTTGTTCTTAACTGAATTAATTACTGAGGTACAGTATCTACAGCCTTAAAGAACTTCGAACGCACATCATCATCCATCAGTATCTCAGTATCCCACTTTCTTGTATGTGACTCTTCCTGACGGTTATCTTTATCTTTAGACAACTCTCCATCATTACCAAATTTTCAGTTGAGTCTGTACTTGCTTATGAGTACGCCTTACTGTTAAATATCCGGTTTCAGAATCTCTGTCTCGTAATATCTAATACGACTGGTGTCTTTCTGCGTTTCCTGGTCTTTCTGAAGAACATTTCCTCACTTACGATTTTTGAACACATTGTTTTCTGTTAACGATTAAAATCTATTGCACAAGTCCAGCGATCTCGCTTCAGTCCCATTCCTACTATGGAGCCCGCAACTCTGCCTTCTAATGCGCGCCCTACAGTAACGCCCCAACTCTTCATAATTGTTAGATTTTCATCTCGCGTTATATATTGAATTTCCTGTTCAATTCCAACACGTACCCTCTCAATCTTTTCATCTTTTCCTAGTGTCGCCGGGATGTACACTTCAACTATTCTTATAAGCTTGACTTCAGTTCTTTTGAGAATAATCCTATTGCTAAATTGTTCTCAGTTACTCTTTCTTTGCTCTTCTTTCTCATTCATAAGGAATGCTGCTCCGCCGGTCGAAGCGGCCGTGCGGTTAAAGTCGCTGCAGTCTGGAACCGCAAGACCGCTACGGTCGCAGGTTCGAATCCTGCCTCGGGCATGGATGTTTGTGATGTCTTTAGGTTAGATAGGTTTAACTAGTTCTAAGTTCTAGGGGACTAATGACCTCAGCAGTTGAGTCCCATAGTGCTCAGAGCCATTTGAACCAATGCTGCTCCATTTATAGCATTCTCTGCTGCTGTTGATGTTACCTACAATCGTCAGACAAGAAATCCTTATCTTCTTTCCACTTTCATCACTGACTCCTACCATATCGAGACTTAGCCTTTCCGTATTTTCTGGCATCCCAACCGCTTTTAGTTTTCTTTTAGTTTTTAGACATTCTACATTTGACTCGTATAAAGCTGTCATATTGTGACATTAAAGTTAGATATAACTGCGCAATTTTTTTTTTACAAATTATGCACTAAATTACTGAATTATCCAAAAAGAAAAATGAGACAAATCGGATATCGTGAATACCGCAGCATGTGCAGAACGTGCTTGAAGGAAACGATTTTAGTTGTGTAATTATCGTCAAAACTTTTGCAACTAGTTTCTTGTCACGTATCATATTGTTAACGCAAAATGTTCTACGTGCCAAATCTGACATTTGTCAGGAGGATGAAAAAACAATGTATCTCAGGTTGTACATAATTGTTTTGTATCTAAAAGAGAGTAGAACTCGCACTGCAAGGGTTCCGTACAAACTTAACAATGCTTACAGGCAGATCTTCTATAGCTGTTGAGTGAGTTTGCTAGTATCAAAATATCTAACATAAATGACCGTATCTTTTGACTGAATAGGCTTAGAAGCTTAAATTTTTTACACCGTCAAGGTACTGAATACCTTAATCTTTGACAAATTTCAGCTTTATACCTTTCCCCAACCCTGGAAAAAGGGATCTTAATAGTCGAACGATAGACAGGCAGGCAATAGACACACGGACAGCAAAGTGATCCTGTATGGGCTCCGTTTTTTCCGATTGGCGTATAATGAGACAAAATAGAAAATAAATATTAAGAACTTTCTAAGTGCGGTATCAGAAAATCACTGATGCCAATACGAACGTTTTTACCATTTCATTCTTGCAAAGAAGGAAACAGCAATCAGCCACTGCTAATAACGTTATTTATTCACACAAATAGCACCGTTGCCGGTTTCAGGATCATTTTCAGTTCTTGTTCTTTACATTAGTTGTTCGTTCATTTTCAGTTCTTGTTCTTTACATTAGTTGTTGGTTTACTTTCAGTTCTTGTTTTTACAATAGTCCTTGGATGTTTTTCCAATAACTGAAGTATACAACAACAAATTTAATATTAACGAGAACAGCCGTTTGAAGACAAACATGTCGGTTCTAAACCGGTAACGTCGCTATTTGTGTAAATAAACAGTGGACGTTGGTGTTTTCTTATCCGCAAGAATCAACTATTATTTTGTACACAGCACGGTTTCAAAAATGTCAATTTTCGACAAAATATCAGCAACAAAGCGCCATTAATACCGTATTATATGATTATTGAATATTGTTCCCGTTGCATCCAACATCGGAGTTTGGAACTGTTATAATAATTCCTAATAATATCTACAATATGAATAACTAGGCTGCTACGAAGATTCTTCTCGGAAAGAAAGTGCTTGGAGTATTCTAAGCATTTTTACTTGAAATACAATACGAGGTTCAGTCACATTCATGTGACCAACGCTTATGTTCGACGTCAAGGTGCGATAACGACTCACAGACGGCAGGTAACAACTAGCAGTGGAGGGTACATAAAGCATGTCGTGGGGACGCGGAATCAGCGTGGTCGTTGGAAACGGAGCGATTTATTTGACATCCAAAAGGGCATGATCATTGGTTTTCGGGTCAAGGGTGGAAGCATTTCCAAAACCATTCACTTCGTGAACTGGACGCTTGCCGCCGTGGTTAAAGTATATCGTGCATGTAAAAATGACGGTATGCAAAACTGGCGCCGAGGTAACTGTGGTGCACCATTGGCCACAGATGACAGGGATGAAAGACGGTTGCGGAGATGTGTACCGGCACAGAGTATTTCTTTTATATAAATTACCGTATCTTTTGCTTGCGTTGACGCAGAAGCTCAATTTATTTACATAACGAAGGGACAGTATACCGTAGCATGTGACATACATTTCCGCTAATTATCTCTACACATTCTCAAGAGAAACGTGTTTTAGGGGTCGGACAGACGGGCAGGCAAACAGACGGATGGAGGAGAAAGTGACACTATAAGGATTCTCTTTCTACCGATTTAGGGACGGAATCCTAAAAAGTATTAAGATTGTAAAGGTTGTGTATATATTGGAGTAGTGCAAGACAGAATGGATTCTCGCTCTGCAGCTGATACAGAACTTCCTGGCAGTGTGGAGTCTCGGTATGGCACACAGTTTTAACTTCCAGGGAGTTTTAGCACAAGACAGATACTCATTCTCAACGCAACAACAGCTAAAGTAAAACAATTTGTTTACTCGTCTTTCACAGGGAAAGAAAAGAATTTCATCGCCCTGTCTTTCCGGTTGTATCCGCACCCCTTACACGCACAATTTCTTTCTGAAATAACGCACCACAGATTCCCAAAAACACTTCCAGAAAATACTCGGTAGCGATAACGTAAACTTCCGCAGCGACTAAATGTTTCAGAACAACTGGATGTTACCCTGTGCCAGCATTTGTGGGGAAGTGGTGGTGGGGATTTCCACTCTCACGGCCTCGTGTGCGGTTACCTGCTGCCCGCTGCCTGGGCATTTCGCACCCCAGCGCCATCCCGCGTCATCTGACAGACCTGCAGTAACCCCCCCTACCCCCCCCCCCCCCACCCCTCCGTCCCACACCACTGTCCGCGTCAACAGGCCCTTACCACAGCTTAACACAAGGAGGTACAGATTTATAGATCGTTGGTCTAACATAACAGTCGCGACACTCACTGCTGTAAAAGTTGCCGTTTGACAGATGGAGCGACACTAGCGCTCCAAGCGGCGAGTGTGATGAACGTCAGAAGTGTCGTAAGCATAATGTCTGTTTTGCATCCCTTTCCTACGTAATTTACGAAATATTTGAGTTATTTTCTTTCCTCTAAGGATTTCTGTAGTATCAGAAGGCATATATGTTTCTAAAAACGATTCTAAAATAAGCGCAAGTATGGACAAAAACCGCGAATCGAGTGGCAAGCTACCACACATTCGTGAAGAAACAGTTGTGACATTGGATAGAACTGCAGTTAACCACGTTGATATCAAAAGAATATAAACACACAGATTCACATGTAAGAAGCACAGACATGTACCTCTATATGCAAAAGCGATCGACAGCTCATTTATCGTTCTGTAGGCCTACTGCGTTTGTCATTGCTGTCGCCTGCTGCCACAAGTACGACCTTCACCTTCATATTATTCTAGGTGGGACAAGGAAGTGCCAAATAGTGGGAGAAATATGTTGAAAAAATTGTAATGAGCTGATTACATTACATTTCACGCAAAACCAAATATTTGAATAATTTTCAAACAACCTGTCAGTGAACAAGGTGCTAACAAAATAAATAATAAATTCCAGATTCTTACATTTTTCCTAAGGCGTAGTTAAACAGTAAAGATGATACACCACCTCCTTGTCTACTATCAGTTCTTATTTTAAATGGCTGAGACAATCCTCCCACAAATTCAGCCTTAGATATCGTCTTTGTTAGAGTTTCATGAATTATGTATGCTAATTTTGCTTTAATACCAAATTCTCTAATGATTTTGTCTATTGTCTCCCTGTCTACTGAATCAAATCCTTTTTTGAAATCAATAAATGATACTATTATAGGATTGCTGGTTAACATTCTGTGGCCAATTATTGATTTTAAGGTAACAGTCTGTTCTGTGCAGGACCTTCCCTTTCGGAAACCTCCCTGATATTCTCCCAACTGGTTGTCTAAAGTTTCTACCAGTCTGTCCAGGAGCATTGTCAATAATATCTTGTATGCCACTGGGAGAAGTGACACTCCTCTGTAGTTGTTGACATTCTGTTTGTCTCCCTTTTCATTTAACGGGTGGATTGACGCTCTTTTACACTCCTCTGGAATTTTTTTAGTGTTCCAAAGGCTCTCAAAACGCAGATGTAGATCATTTATAATCTTTTCTTCTAAAGATTTCAACGATTCTGTTGTCATGGCGTCTTGAGCACTTGCTTTTTTGTTTTTGAATGCTTTGATGGCTTCACGAATTTTTTGCTTTGTTGGTGGGAAATCTTTCCCCAGATTTTGTGATATTGCAGGAAATTCCAATTTAACTACTGCAAACCGACAGTTTAAGAGCATGTCAAAAACTTTTGCTAATATTTCGCAGTTTTCTTTCTTATTTAATTCTATTTGCCATTTTCATCTTTGAGAGAAATACTTGCTGCTTGGTAACTTTTAAGTATATGTTTAGAAGTCTGGTACAAATTTTTAGAATTATTTTTGTTAAAATTTTATTGTGTTTCCATAAACAGAGTTTTTCAAATGTTCTTTTGATTTTTCGGATTATTTTTGATGTTTCTTCTTTGTTTTCTGAATTCTTCTAAACGTTGTTCTTCGTTTTGTTTTTAACATCTCCAGTTTTGAGCTTTTGGTTCTACTGCTTCTTCAAACTCTTTATTCCACTATGTCTTCTTTTTATTCTTGGCCAGTCCTAACGTTTTCTCTGCTGCTGTAGTAATTTGTACCTGGAGTTCATGCCAATCACATCGTTTTTCTGTCGCAGTTTCTTCTCTAAATTTTTTTATGTTTTCTATCGTAATATTAGCTCTAGTGGCGTTGTATCTGATTACTTTCTTGGTTGTATTTTTTGTTTTAGATGGGAGAAACCGCATTTTAATCTCAGAGAGATAACGATCTGAATCAAATTTCCCATTTCTGATTACTTCATTTTTTCTTTTATTTTATTGCTGTTTCAGTTCATCCCGAGCGATCGGTCTGGCAGCGAATGAAACCGTTCCTTAGTCCAATATTTCACACATTTAACAAAGTTTCAATTATCTGAAGCAGATGAAATAAATTTTGTATTAAAATATACGTTGCTGAAGATTATTTTATGCTTTTTAAAGTTGTTGAGATGGTCTAACACAGCAGCAAACAGTTGAAATGTAAACACAGATGATGATGTGCATCTACATGTTTTCGTGGTTCAGTGACTGTTCCATTAAATTTAGGGACTGCAGCCGTAAAAATTAGAAGAAGAAATGGAATTTTGCCCGGCTGCACGGCCGAAATTTAGTGAGAAAGATGGCAATGACGACGACAATGTTGATTATTATAAAATGTCATGTTGATGATGCCTGAAAGCAATCAAGGTCATGACGGAGGCAGAATGATGAGTCTTACAACGAGGCCCTGTGAAATAACAGGAAGTAACTGAGTTATTGAGGAAGGGGGGGGGGGGGGGGGGGGGAGGAAGGAGGATGTAGGAGGAAGAAAATGGAAGGATGAAGTGCGATGAAGGTGACTAGAGATAAAAATGAGGCTACTGCTCGGAAGTCGGAAAGTACATTGTCTGATGAAAACTATCCGGACAACCCTATGTAAAACGGAATTGACCGCTAGTTGTCATGAGAGGCGGACTCTAAAATGTTGGCTCTGAGCACTATGGGACTTAACATCTGAGGTCATCAGTCCCCTAGAACTTTAGAACTACTTAAACCTAACTAACCTAAGGACATCACACACATACATCCATGCCCGAGGCAGGATTCGAACCTGCGACCGTAGCGCTCGCGCGGTTCCAGACTGCAGCGCCTAGAACCACTCGGCCACTCGGGCCGGCGAGGCGGACTCACAAGTACAAAAGGAGGCAGGGTGTACTGTGTTATCAGTGGAGAAGTAGTAACAGCAGAAGAGGTAAGTGACTTCGAAATGAACTAGTCACTAAACTTTACCTGAGTAACAAATCCATTAGGCATATTTGTAAAGCTGCTCGTGCCGACTGTTGGTGATATGACTGAGAAGGAACAACCACAGCTAAACCGACCAGGCAGGTCTCATATATCGACTGACATAGACCGTCGACCATTGCGGAGGGTTTCCAGAAAGAGACTTTCACTCTGCAGCGGAGTGTGCGCCGGGCCGACTCGAACTCGGGATCTTGCCATTCGCGGGCAAGTGCTCTACCAACTGAGATACCCAAACACGACTCACGACCCCTCCTAACAGCTCCAATTCTGCCAGTACCTCGTCTCCAACCTTCAAAACTACACAGAAGCTCCTCTGCGAACCTTGCAGAACTAGCACTCCTGGAAGAAATGTCCCGAGTTTGAGTCTCGGCCCGACACACAGTTTTAATCTGCCAGGAAGTTTCATTGAGGAGGGTAACTATAAAAATCACATGAAATCAGCCGAAGAACTCAGTCATGATTTATAAAAAAACTACCAGTAAACCTGCTAGCACAATGACTGTGCGTCGGGAGTTAAAAAGAATGGTAGAAAATGGCCCAGCAGTTCCACCAAGCGGGATGGTGTCATGGACAGCACACTAAACATCCGGAAAGACGACGGTTGAAATGTGCGTCCGGACATACAGATTTAGATTTTCTGTTCCAGGCAAATTCTGGCGTGGTTTCCTTGAAAGGGCACAGCCGATTTCCTTCCTCTTCCTTGAAACACTCAGAGCTTGTGCTCCATCGCTAATGACAACTCTGTCGACGGAACGTTAAACCCTAATCTTCCTCCCTTTGTATCGAGCAGGGCCTCACCGGCCACGCATTTCTGTAGTCAGTGCAAAGCGACGTTTTGTGGTAGTGTGAAGAGGGGCGTCACTGGACAGTGGATTGATGAATGGCCTGGGAATGTTACCTACCATCATTTGTAGTGCCAACAGCGAAGAACGGAAGAGGAGGTGTTAAAGTATGGGCGTGGTTAGAATGTCACCCTCGTCTTCTATTTAAGAAATCACTGAATTCAGAGTGACATGTACACATTCACCAGCATTGTTTACTGTATACAAAAGAGGAACAGTCCGGAGACGATGACAGTATCAGCATTGCATTGAAACCAGTCGTAAAGTAGCGCCTGTGAGGCAATGGGTTGTGGGCAGTATCGTTTCTGAAATGAACTGGCCTGCCCAGAGCAATGGAACACCTTTGTGATGAGTTAGAATTTCAGCTTCGCTCTAGAGCGCAGTGTTCAGTTTCGGTCCTTGAGGAATAACGGGCCTGTTGTCGTAGGAGTTCCCTAGGCTTCTGGTACGAGGCTATGAAGGTCACTTGACCCACTGAGGTGCTGACTGCGACGCCTGTTGCTTCTAGTTGCGTCAGCTCTGATAGCTGGATTTGGTGGTGTCGCAGCGTTTTTCTTACGTAGACCGCATTTCTGCCGCATGCTGTTGGTCTATCGTCACGATAGCACCCATAGTTCGGTGCCTCGCAGTTTAGCCATGTCTCACACACGAGGCACACATCCACGGCCTCGTCGCGTAGAAACTGCCTAAATTCGCCGTCCTGCTGCCTTAACCTGTTTGCGTTCCATACGCAGACGGTGAGACCTATGATGTGCTTAGGCATCATGGGTGTTGTTGGCTTCTCTTGTGGTGTTGGCCTTGTTGGCCGCAATCAGTGCAGACACGATCATCTGCGGTAGTTGGAGTAGCAGCTGTTTGAACTCCCGCAGCATCTCTCGTAGTTCTGCGGCCTCGGTGGTTACAGTGGTCGGAGGTGGTGGGGCGGGCATAGGTGGTGGGAGTGGGGTGGAGGGGGAAGGGGATCGCGCTGTGACGGCCTCCCTCCTCCACGCCCACGTATCCGGCCGGCTCTGCCCGGCGTCTCGTGCTCCTCTCGTGGCGGTCGAGGAACGCCTTCCGCTGCGCGGGTAGGCCGCTCCGCCTGCCGCGCCTGCTCTGCGTGTTGCTGTGCCGGTCTTGCAGGCGTTTCCCATTCGTCCACTGCCGCGGTCGCCGCTGATGCTGCAGTAGCGTAGTTTCTTCCCGGCTGAACCCTCCTTGCGGGTGCCTGCCACCCTTTTGCAGCTGCTTTTTTGAAGGCTTTGCAGCCGCGGAATCTGGCGACGTGTCATTCAATGCAGTTGCAGTACGTGGGTGTCTCTTGAACTGGAACGGACGTACGCCGGCTCAGGTGCTCCCCAGCACACTTTAAGCAATGTGGGGACATTTTGCAGTATTTTGCCAGGTGGTCGATTCCCTGGCAGTTGAAGCATTGAACCGGGCCTCTCTGCCTCCTCAGTTTTTCAACTGTGACCCCGCTGACACTTCACACTCTCATTTCTTGGAAGATCCTCCTATGCTCCGGTGTGTCATCCATTGTGACCTGGAAGAGTGGTGTGGCTGCGTTGTCTTTCGGTTACTTCATCCGGGATACTGTCCTTATGGTGTACCACTTGGTCTCAAGAAGCTTCTTGAGGTTCTTAGGGTCCATATTGAAGGGTAGGTGGCGAAAGACTACTTTGAGCGTCTTTGTGGGTTCCGACGAGTACGAGGACCAGTTTAGACCACGGCTGTCAATGAGCTCAGTAACGCTTCTGTAGTCTTCCGCGGTACATATCGTGACTTTCTGTCTTTGTAGTGAAGTTGTTCTTGACGACCGCGAGGATCGCCTGTTCTACTTCTTTGAAGGAGCCAGGCCATTTCACCATGATGGGTGGCGGCGGGAGCCCCTTGCTTCTCTGCTGCTGGTCTGCTGTCTCCTCCTCCTTCCGTTCGAGCTCAGCAAACCGGTTTTTGACGACCACGCCTGCAGCAATGGCCATCTTTACAGATCTTCCAATCTTCTTGCGTTTGAGTATTTGAAACCCATCCGCGTCAGTGGTCGTCTTAGGGGCTTTACTCCCTTTCGACGACGCCTTTCTTCGTGTTTGCAGCGTCGGTGCGATGGTGGGAGCGGCGGTAGTCGCACGTTTCCGTTAGCTTTCCGGACTCGTTTCCGCCGGGCGCTTCATAATTGCTACTTTCCTCCACCTCCACATTCTCCGCGTCTTCAACATCCTCTCCGTCGTTCCCCAGCATGAAATGGGCCGTCCGTTGAACGGTGTCCGCGAAGACGTCTTTTATCTGCTTTCGTGACCCGATTTCAGGCCAGGAGACTGGGTCTTCAGTGAACGATGTTACCCTTCCAGGTGTCTTGATCTTGTCGGTGGCGTTATTTGGTCCCCCCACGTCGAGTGCGCGGGTTACTGCGTAGGAGGGCATGACTCTTGCCATAGTAATGGTGCGGTTCTACTTCTTCTTGTTCCATTTCTGGGAACGGGTTGCTGTAAGCTGTGAACAAGGTGTGGCCGCCGGTAATGTGTTATCCCCCGGTCGGCGACTCCCCCCGCAACTAGCTTCCTCGAGCGAGGTAGAAGTCGCATAGCAGCTACCCGATCCACCAGCGTTGTCTCGTGCTTTTGCGTCTTGATCATCCGTTGTCTTCCTGGAGCGAGACGTCGTAGGAAGCGGACAGGCCGTATCCACCGGTATAACCAGGTGGCGACTTTCCCCGCTACTGCGGCCTCTACCGAGGCATTGGCCGCATAACGCATCGAGTCTAATTAAAAAGACGCTCAGCAAAGGAAACGAACGTGCGACTAGGGCGGATTAGGCAATTACACCGACGCCACCACAGGCGCCGATGCCAGCGTCTCACTGACTGCTGACGCGCGGGCTCGGACCGCGGAGAAAACGCCTCGCGAGGGGAGGGGATTTAAGACGACCGCCCGCCCTCAGGAGCTCAATTCGTCAGCGCACCTGACGACGGCGACATGGCTGATCGCCGAAATATTGTGCCCGCTGGACACTTGGACACTGTGGATCAGCAGTAGACCCGTGGACTGTTCGAGCGAAAAAAGGAAAAAAAAGTTCCACATTCTGCCACCAGGCGCTGTAAGCAGTCGGAATGTCAAATGTTTTCTGTTTTCGCGTCAGCATGTTGTTTGTCGCTGGGCGTCGCGTTCTGATTTCCTTTGTGAAGTAACGTGTTGTGTTAATGGTTAAGAAGGTTGAAGTTTTCTGTACGAAGCACAATGGTTATTGAGAAGAATGACCCTGCACTGCTAGTAAAGTGGTTTTATCAGAACGTCAGCAATAACTGCGCTGCTTTGCAAGAATATCACCGAAAGAAACAGCTGCGAAGAGGGAAGACGTCAATAAATGAGCTAAAGAATATGATCAAGAAATCTGAAGAAACAGGTGAATTAGGTGGCGCAGCAGGAAGAAGTAGGTGGCCCATTCCAGTGGCATTTGTAAACGAAGTTGCTTTAGCCTGTGCAGAACATGCCTCAAATACTGCACCCAGTGCTCGAGCTTTGTCTCCCCCGTGGTCAACAATTCACAAGATTTTATGGCTCGTTTTACAATGGTATCCCTACAATGTTCAGAATGTGCGCCAAAGGAAGCTACAAGACAGTCTTCAACGCGGTGACTTTGCCCTTCGTTTTTTATTATTTATTTTATTTTGCACGCATGAAAATGGATATGTGGCCATGGACTGTTCTTTGAACGGACGAGGCACATTTTACTCTTCACGGTGCCGTAAAAGCACAGAAGTATTGCATATGGAGTTCTACTCGGTCACATGTTGTGCAGGAACATCCACTGCGCTCAGCTACTGCGAATGTGTGATGTAGTTTAGCAAGCGTCTACATTCTCGGTCTGTTTTTCGTCGAGGAGGTGGCATCTTGCAGAGCTGTTAGGTGTACTGTGATATCTGCATGTTATGAGGACCTCCTTGTGAACAAGTGAGTCCACAGTCGATAAAATTCTTCTGGGTGTGGGGCCGCATTGTCCACTATAAAATTCCGACATTTCGGCGACTTTTGCAAGATGCCTTCCTCAGGGTATATTGCTAACCCAGAAGAATTTTATCGACTGTGACAACGTCCGCGGAAGCCTATATTTACAAATGAGTCCACCTTTGCTAGAACGCAACTGTGTTCACCCCAATATTTTCAGGCAAGGTTGGGCGACGCCACCACCGCTTGCCAAGTGAAAGATTTTTTTCAAGAAACATTCGGTAACGATCGCATCATCTCTAGGCAATATCAAAATATTTGGCCTTCCAGATCCCCCGACATAAATCCATATGACTGCTACATATCGACTCTTCCTGATCCGCAGAATAACTTTTTTTATGATGCGGCCCGCCACTAATTCCTCTCCTGTGCGTACCTCTTCATTTTAGACCACAGCTCTTGCAACCTAGCCCGGGTTCCCGGGTACGATTCCCGGGATTTTCTCTGCCTCGTGATGACTGGGTGTTGTGTGATGTCCTTAGGTTAGTTAGGTTTAAGTAGTTCTAAGTTCTAGAGGACTGATGACCATAGATGTTGAGTCCCATAGTGCTCAGGGCCATTTGAACCATTTCTTGCAACCTACGTCCTCAATTAGTTCCTGGATGTATTCCAATCTCTGTCTTCCTCTACAGTGTTTACCCTCTACAGCTGCCTCTAGTACCATGGAAGTTATTCCCTGATATCTTAACAGATATCCTGTTATCCTTCCCTTCTTCTTGTCAGAGTTCTCCACATATTCTTGTTCTCTCTGATTCTGCTCACAACCACCTCATTCCTTACCTTATTTGTCCACCTAATTTTCAACATTTGTCTGTAACACCACATCACAAATGCTTCTATTCTCTTCTGTTACTGTTTCCCCACACTCCATGTTTCACTACTATACAAAGCTGAGCTCCAGACGTACATTCTCAGATATTTCTTCCTCAAATGGTTCAAATGGCTCTGAGCACTATGGGACTCAACATCTTAGGTCATAAGTCCCCTAGAACTTAGAACTACTTAAACCTAACTAACCTAAGTACATCACACACACCCATGCCCGAGGCAGGATTCGAACCTGCGACCGTAGCAGTCTCGCGGTTCCGGACTGCAGCGCCTGAACCGCACGGCCACCGCGGCCGGCATTTCTTCCTCAAATTAAGGCCTATGTTTGATACTAGTAGTGTTCTCTTGGCCAGGAATCCACTTTTTGAAAGTGCTAGTCTGCTCTTATGTCCTTTTTGTTCCGTTCGTCATTGGTTATTTTCTTGCCTAGATAGCAGAATTTCTTTTCTTCATCTACTATATAACCGTCAGTTCTGATGTTAGTTTCACGCTGTTCTCATTTCTGCTACTACTCATTACATTCGTCTTTCTTCGATTTATCCTCATCCATATTTTGTACTCATTATACTGTCGATTCCATTCAGTAGATCACATAATTCTTCATCGCTTTCACCCAGGATGCCAATGGCATGTGCGAATCGTATCACTGATATCCTTTCACGTCGAATTACAATTTCACTCCTGAACATTTCTTATATTTCCATCATTGCTTCTTCGATGTATAGATTGAGCAGTATGGACGAAAGACTACATCCATGTTCTACACCCTTCTCAATCTGAGAACATCGTTCTTGGTCTTCTACTCTTATTATTCCCCCTTGGCTCTTGTGCTTGTTGTATATTACCCGTTTCTCCCTACAGCTTTATGTTCCTCGAACATCTTGCGCCAGTTGACATTGTCCAAAGCTTTTGCAGGTTGACAAATTCTATAAATGTCTTTATTTTTCTTCATTTTTGCTTTCATTATCAACCGCAACATCAGAATTGCTCTCGGGTGCCTTTATCTTTCCTAAAGCCAAACTGATCGTCATATAATATATCCTCAATTTTATTTTCCATTCTTCCGTATATTATTCTTGTCAGCAACATCGATGTATGAACTGATAAGCTGATTGTGCGATAATTGCCGCACTTCTCAGCTCTTGCGGTCTACGGAATTGTGTGGGTGATATTTTTCACAAAGTCAGATGGTATATCGCTAGACTCATACATTCTACACAACAACGTGAATAGTCTTTTTGTTGCCACTTCCCTCAATGATTTTAGAAATTCTGATGGAATGATATCCATCCGTTGTGCCTTATTTTGTCTTAAGTTTTTCGAAGCTCATCTTCTAAATTCTTATTCCAATACTGGACCCCCTATTGCTTCTATATTGACACCTGTTTCTTCCTCTATAACGTTATCAGATAAGTTCTCCCCCTCCTAGGAACCTTCAATGTTTCCTTAACACCTATGCACTCTCTCCTCTACAATTAACAGTGGAATCCCCATTGTACTCTTAGGACAGCATAAGACTACGTTTTGCCCTGATTACACAGGATATGCTGCGAGCAGCTGTAGATCATGCGTGTTACGGATGCAGCAGATCATAGTGAATACATGTTGTTACTTGAAGCTATATCCTAATAAACGTGCGAAAACCACTGTTATTGTGTGTTTTATTGTTCCTCTCCTTTTTCTGCACCCACTCAATAATCTAACTGTTTACAGTGCCATGAAGTCACCTGGTGGTAGAACGTGGAACTATAATTTTTTCAGTGTAATCCATCAGTACACCGATTAATGAAAACACCTCCGATGTTTGAGAGTACTTCGATGTATACACTTCGCACTGCAGTTCTCGATACACCCTCAGCTTAATTATAACTACCCAGTATTACGTACCCATACAGATTGAAACAAATAATACCATCCTGGATAATCAATATCGTACAAGCATTTGCCTCAAGTGCGACGACAGAAATACAAATGTGTGCACGAGGTACATGTACACTACTGGCCATTATAATTGCTACACCAAGAAGAAAAGCAGATGATAAACGGGTATTCATTAGACAAATATATTATACTAGAAATGACGTGTGATTACATTTTCACGCAATTTGGGTGCATAGATTCTGAGAAATCAGTACCCAGAACAACCACCTCGGGCCGTAATAACGGCCTTGATACGCCTGGGCATTGAGTCAAACGGAGCTTGGATGGCATGTACAGGTACAGCTGCCCATGCAGCTTCAGCACGATACCACAGTTCATCAAGAGTAGTGACTGGCCTATTGTGACGATCCAGTTGCTCGGCCACCATTGACCTGATATTTTCAATTGGTGAGAGATCTAGAGAATGTGCTGGCCAGGGTAGCAGTCGAACATTTTCTGTATCCAGAAAGGCCCGTACAGGACTTGCAACATGCAGTCGTGCATTATCCTGCTGAAATGTGGGGTTTCGCAGGGATCGAATGAAGGGTAGAGCCACGGGTCGTAACACATCTGAAATGTAACGTCCACTGTTCAAAGTGCCGACAATGCGAACAAGAGGTGACTGAGACGTGTAACCAATGGCACCCCATACCATCACGCCAGTATGGCGATGCCGAATATACACTTCCAATGTGCGTTCACCGCGATGTCGCCAAACACGGTTGCGACCATCATGATGCTGTAACCAGAACCTAGATTCGTCCGAAAAAATGACGTTTTGCCATTCGTGCACCCAGATTCGTCGTTGAGTACACCATCGCAGGCGCTACTGTCTGTGATGCAGCGTCAAGGGTAACCGCAACCACGGTCTCCGAGCTGATAGTCCATGCTGCTGGAAACGTCGTCGAACTGTTCGTGCAGGTGGTTGTTGTCTTGCAAACGTCCCCATCTGCTGACTCAGGGGTCGAGACGTGGCTGCACGATCCGTTACAGCCATGCGAATAAGATGCCTGTCATCTCGACTGCTAGTGATACGAGGCCGTTAGGATCCAGCACGGCGTTCCGTATTACCCTCCTGAACCCACAGATTCCATATTCTGCTAACAGCCATTGTATCGTGACCAATGCGAGCAGCAATGACGCGATAAACCGCAATCGCGATAGGCTACAAACCGACCTTTATCAAACTCGGAAACGTGATGGTACGCATTTCTCCTCCTTACACGAGGCATCACAACAACGTTTCACCAGGCAACGCCGGTCAACTGCTGTTTGCGTATGAGAAATCGGTTGGAAACTTTCCTCATGTCAGCACGTTGTAGGCGTCGCCACCGACGCCAACATTGTGTGAATGCTCTGAAAAGCTAATCATTTGCATATCACAGTATCTTCTTCCTGTCGGTTAAATTTCGCGTCTGTAGCACGTCATCTTCGTGGTGTAGCAATTTTAATGGCCAGTAGTGTAGTTTTATAAGCAGTTTTCATTGATTATTAGAGTGGCTTATGTAACTTCTCATTTAACAATATAAGTGGTCGATTCGGATCATGTATCAAACGAATTCCTTACAAAATAAAGATTTAGTTACAGAGCATACTATTTTTTTTTTAAAAAAAGCGAAAGAATTCTGGTAAAAGTTTGTAGGAAGAGGAATAGTAAATGTAGGTCAATAAGAAATTGAAAAGATCCCGTGACATGACGCTATTCACTAAAAATATTGTGATATGATACTGCAGAAACGACTTGACGATAAATAACCTTATTCGATAATATTGTAAGACAAAAGTTATAACTTTCTCAGCAAGCGATCAGTATCGGCGATAATCGGAACTGATGCAGGATGCCTTCACATTATCGGCGCACAAACATCAGGAAACGGTCGGGAACAACAAGGAAAACGATTTTACTGAAAATTGAAGATTACAATAGATGCTAATAAGAATCAGTATTTACTAACAGGGGGAGATATAAACAACAGAATGCGAAAGGATCAGCTTCTAAATTTTTGTAGCTCTCATACGAAAGGAATATAGAGGCTTAAGGGAGGGAAGAAAAAGTCGTACATCAAGCCATATACTTGGAGTACAAAGAGTACCAAATCAACCATTGATTAATTTATAACCAACAAAGACTTCAAAAATTGTTCATCGATACAAGAACATACAGGGGATACAGGTGTAGTCTATGATGTTAAACTATAAGGGACAATCAAAAAGTTTCAGTTCGAAGGACATACAGTCCAGAATCGCTATGCCTGTCAGGCAAAATCGCCGTGAGTATTGAGGCAATCATTCCACCGACGCACTAGGTTGATGATACCCTTGGTAACATGCTGTGTCCTGCTGCGTGAAGTAGTCCGTAACTACCCGCTGCACATCTTCATCCGACAGGAATCATCTACTCTTAAAGGCCTTTCTTATGGGACCGAAGATGTGATAATCGCATGGGAGAAATGAGGACTATAGGGTGGCTTCTCGAGTTTGAGTTGTAACTTCTTGTGTCACGACATTTGCGATATGGGGAGGTGCATTATCATGAAGCAACTGCACCCCTTGTCTCAGTTTTCCGGAACGTTTCGTCTTGCAGCGGGAAAAGGTCAAAAAGTCTTCTTCATTCTCCGAAGGATGTCTACCAGTGTTTGCCCTTCGGCAGCCAAGAGAAGAATAATAGCACGTTGGACTTGTTTGGGCGCATTTGGCAATAACTTTGCCATAGATCACGTTTCCGCATTTACTGCATGCACGTCAGAAAGACACGGATGCACAGTGATACCTTGCCTATATGTCGATACTTATCTGTCCACATCGGAGTCACGTTGCCTTGCAGATACTCTGCAACAACGCCCTCAAATGGAATCTTTTTGATCGTCCCTTATCTACAAAAAATGACAAACTAACCATGGAAAGTAATCTATATACCAAAAATATAACAACCATATTGATAAATATTTTGCAACTTATAAACTCAGTAGAACAAAGTTATTTAGGAATAAACAATTCTATTCGTAAAAGGTTTATCTTTAAGATAGTTGGCCGAAAGTAAAGCGCACATTCTGTTAATTATAAGAAGCCTTTCCTACGTGATTCTCATGGAACTATAGGAAGCAAACTTTTCTTTACTTAATTTGAAAACTTTTTTCCTTCGTCATTACATTAACACAAATACAAAATAATTGAACATGTTGATAATTAATGTAGTAGCTTATCATTCATCATTTTATTTAAATTTCTTACGTAATCATGAGCGATCCTTTCTTGCGTTCGTTTAGTTCAACTTTCAGCAGGAAAAGACAAATTACGTCTGCCTCTGCCTTTTCCGATTTATTTCAGAGCAACTGAAAATGAGACAGCAGTAGGGATAAAATCACTCAAGTGGACGCGTAATAGACAGTACAGGATTCGTAACGAGAAAAATAAAGACAGAAATGCTACATAGAACCACGAAACTAAATACAAAGTGTTATTCTGCGACCGGGTTGATGTCATAGATTACATTTTCTCTCACGAGTCCAAAAGAAAAGTCTAGAAATAATGAAAGTATTTCCCATTTTAATACGTTTAAGATAATAATAGAAATAATTTCATTTCCAGCATCATGTATTGATACCAGTCTAGGAAGCAATTTTATGAGTACTTTACAAAACCCATTGAGACTGTAACAATACACAACATGTCTGTGATAAGACCGACACCAGTAGGATGGACGCTTATCCACGGAAGAAATTCCACACAATAAGCTACTGATTTCAAGCTTTTGGATTGCTGTACATCATTACCCAGAAAGCGTATATTGATCATAATCTGTATTATAACACTGGAACTGCTACAAATACAATGGAACAAAGGAAATAGAGGAGATTCAACAGAAATAATTTTTGTGTACTAATGATTGTAACGGGCTACTTACAATTCAGTGGAAAATGACTAACAAAAAATGTACAAATGCACAATCCAAGAACGCCGTATGTTACATTTAATTTTGCCAATTATAGATGCCACAAGAAAAGATGGGTATCGAGAAGACACGGCAGTATCTGAACATTTGCAGCTTAAGAGGAAATATTATAACAACAAAAGCAAAGACACTTACAGAATATACCCAACGAAGTATTACTTAAAATAACACCACTTCACCATTTATGAGGATGGAGACTTATTGGGAGACCGAATAGAAAACTGATTCTGGGTGGTGTGCTGTTTCATGAAACAGGATATCAATAGTTCATTAGATGTAGCATCACCGGTTGTAGAAATCTTTCCCAAACTCTGTTCTCTATATTAGTGATAACACATAATATTCACTCTGGCTTCCGAAATGCAGTCAGTTAAAGCTATTTTCTTTCGATTACACATTTTGGTCACAGGAAACGCCTGGTTTATTTCTACAAGAAGCGTTTTCGGCTGTTGCTCGTTATTTAGAACCTGTCACACTATAATTAATGTTTTATTTGTAAAGTGACACTCCAAGACAGTACAACTGATTGTACTTTGCGGGCAGATATTTCGAAACAACTGCGTTCAGCAACTACAGAATAAATAGTAAGGATGTTTTCCACGTTTGTGTAAGATATTTTCCTGCAGATCACAAATTTTCTTGCCATTTAATAATGTAACACGAACTAGGACTCGTCACACGAGACCAGGTAGCGCTTAAGGAATTTCACCTGCATTAATCTGTAATGATTTTGGAAACAAATAAAAACCGAATCACGATGTCTGAGGGGCTGCATCCCCGGTTTTCCCACGTACGGTATACGAGTATAGTGGTCTCAACCACTGCACCATCTCGCTCGCCATGATAAATTATACGATTGTCCGTTGAAACCGTAAAATATTAGGACAGTTATAAAATTTTTCGTTGTGGATCGGAGAGGGCGTTGATATCAATGAAATTTTGACTATTATACTCATATTTTTTCCCTGATATACATTAGTAAATTAGTCGTACGGTGCTTGTTTTATCCTGTTAGATAAACTAGAGTATTAGCTTCTTCGTTTTGAGCGGCAGCTCACTAACATCAGTTCATCCAATAGTGGTGAACATCTATAAGGATACTGTTCTCTCATTTTCCACTGCAAGGAAATTCAAATACAACCCTACTTCAAAGAATTTTACTTGAAGAGTTAAATTTGGGGTATCCTTGTCCAAGATGAATATCGCATTTGTTTCATGTGGACCTAAGGCAAAACCTTTGTTGGTCATACATCTTCCAAAGAAGTAATGGCCAGAGTTTTCTGAAATGTAAGTGGAAGTCTTTCCTTGCAAAGTGTGAAACAAAAACGGATGAATACTCCGCAAGACGTTGGTGTTAACTGATTTTTTTTTAATTTGGTGGTTGGGGGGCGGTGAAGCGGGTGGAGGACATGATGATGAAATATCTTGATTGCAAAATAAATCGTCTTTCTTCCCGCCAATCCTCTTGTGAAGAACAAAAAATGTGACAGGTGTAACGCTAAATATTTTGATGTATGATTTGGCGGAATATTCGTCCTATTTAAAATCTGTCATCTCTAAATAATTCACCTACATACTTAATACAGGAAAGAGCGTCATCTAAAAAAAAAAAAAACTCTGGTACATGCATTCCTTAGAAGACGTGGTCTTTTGTCCGAAGACTAGTTTGATGCAGCTTCCCACGCTAGCCCACGTTGTGCAAGTCTTTAATCCCTGCATAAGTTTTGAAACTTACCCCCCCCCCCCCCCCCCATCGCCCCACTCCCAGCCCCCACAGTTTCTTCCATTACCAAACTGACGATCCTTCGATGCCTCAGGGAAGGCTGGTTTAATGCGTAAGTGACTAACCCGCAGCTTGGGGCTCCAAGCTGGGGGGGGGGGGGGGGGCGGGGGGGAGGGCTCCAGAGGCGCCACAACTGTAAGATTTCTATACAGGACTTACTGCAATTAGTAGTGCCCGCTTGCGGCGTCAATCTGAACGCGCGCTAGGGGTTCCCAAGTGCAAATTTAGTATTTGTAATGAAAAAAGTGTTCATGGGGAAAAGGGGAGGGGGAGGCGCCAATCAATAAGTCGCTCGTGTGGGAAAATGTTCTCGGACCGCCATGGTCTCACGATGTTTCCGGTGAACCGTTCCCCTGTGCCGTTAATTTATTTCATCTCCATTTCGAATCAGTACCCCTTCATTAGTTATCCAACTTACCCATATGATTTTCGGCTTCCTTCTGTAGCTCCACATTTTAAAAGCTTATACTCTTTTCTTGTCTTTTTCTCTTCATCGTCCACGTTCCACTGCCGAAAAGCCCTACATTCCGGAAAAATATTTCAGAAAAGGCTTTCTAACTCTTGGATTTATATTAGATGTTGTATATTTTTCTTTTTCGGAAAATCTTTTCTTGCTATGACAAATCCCCATTCTATACACTCTCTACTTCCACTATCGTCAATTATTTTGCTCCCTACACATCAGAACTCGTAAGTCTTAAGGGTCCTATCCATCCCACTCTTAGAAATAAGGCTTCAAAAAAAAGCACATATGTGAAGGCATACCAACGTAATGAAATGTTTCCCCGGCATTGACAGTAGTTTCTGATGCATTTCTCCGAAGGAAGCTTAGGGCCCTGTACCCTGTTGTCATTTGTCTATAAATATGGAACAATGCAGAGTAATGATATTATTAATAACGTTCATATATGCATTAAATATTTGACAATATTTGTTATGATATTTCCATATTAATTATAGCAAAGACAGACATGCAGAACGTTTAGTGTGCACTATACGCTAATTGCGTAAAATTATAACTCCAAGGAGCACGTGAACAAATGAAATCAATCATGAATACGTAGAATCATACAGATAATTTTCTGGTGAAGTACTGTAATGCCCACAGCACTTCATATTAGTGCTGCATTCGTTAATATGAGTTTTTTCACGGTCTGATTAAACAATTCAAAGACCATAAGAAAGCAACATGAATGGATCTTAATAAGGATACTTATTCACTTACCACCAGTTTTCTTGAAGCTGTTTATAAACATAGTCTGCACAAAGATACGTTATGTATTAGGAGCAGTTTTGACACATTTCACAGCTGCATTAAATGTTTTCTTACAACAATCTTTACAAAACTAATTTCTTGTAAAATTATCTTACTCTGATGCACTGAAAATGTGAAACGACGTGTAATAAACGATGGACATTCGGTTCCCTAATATTTAAATAAAGCTTTTGACAGTGTTACTCAGAAATACTGAAGCAAAAATTAGAACGCTCTGGAAAGGTTCCAGTTGTATTCTTTATCACACAGGAAAAAATTACAGAATGTTTCGTTTCATCTGATATTTGTTTGAAAACTTAACAGTTGTAGCTGTTTTGTTTTTATTGTTGTTGGTTTTTGTGTGGATGTAAACAGCCATCAGCTGGCCGTTGTGGCCGAGCGGTTCTAGGCGCTTCAGTCTGCAACCGCGCTGCTGCTACGGTCGCAGGTTCGAATCCTGCCTCGGGCATGGCTGTGTGTGATGTCCTTAGGTTAGTTAGGTTTAAGTAGTTCTAAGTCTAGGGGACTGATGACCTCAGATGTTAAGTCCCATAGTGCTTATAGTCATTTGAACCATAAACAGCCTTCCTATTCTTAACTTTCGTGTGTGTCTGCTTTGCGTTAACACTGCAAGTGGTGTGGTCATGTAAACGCTACCTAATAAAAAGAATCAGCAAATGAATATCAAATTGCGCAACTATATTGCAATTAACTTTCACCAGAAATAATTGGAAAACAATATCCTAAAGAAGCTTTCCTGTGGAACTTTGTATTGCACAGTGCAGTGAATGGTGCTACAATGCGTAACGTCACAGTACGCGTCTTGCAATTCAAACACAGAAAAACTAAGAGAGTGTACATTCCACATAAAACTGCAAACAAAATTTTGAAACAATAACTGTCCAAAATGCTTCTGTAAGAATTTATCAAAAAATTTACGCAAGGAAACTGACTAAATAAAATTCCTAACTCGAAATGGCACACAGGCGAAAATGTAACACTGCAATGTAAGAACAAGATTGTCTGGTAAAGAAATGAAACGTGGAGATGGTGGAAGTAATTGAATTTATTGAATGATGTACAAGAGACTAGCAATCAAAAACTATATTGTGAAACTCTGACTGCTCAACAGTTAGAACAATCTTTACAAAATTAATTATTACAAAAATATCTTACTCTGCCAAACAATACGTTACTGAAATGGGAAAGGAGTCGTGAATTGGTAACTCTTGAGTTCAAGCTTTGTGAGCGGATAAGTTTGGTTAATCACGTCTCCACAGTCAAACTAACTGGCCAGAACCAACGACAAAAATCATGCTAAAAATTTTCCTTTCTCAAAATAAATTAAAGGTGAGTAAGCAGCACAGCGACAACATTACCTGAATGTCTTCACGCTTCTCAAATGAATCTTTATAAAACCATCTTTCCGAAAAACATCATCCTGTGCGTTTGTATCTCTGTGTTCTGCTAGCTATTTCTAGAGCGCTCAGCAGCGTGACCAATACCAGACTCTCTCACTTACTTCTCACTGAATGCTCCACTGGCAACTCAATGCTACTGAACACGTATTATGTTAGGATATAATGATGACTTTTCTGGAGACTAGAAATCTACTCTGTAGGAATCAGCATGGGTTTCGAAAAAGACGATCGTGTGAAACTCAGCTCGTGCTATTCGTCCACGAGACTCAGAGGGCCATAGACACGAGTTCCCAGGTGTGTTTCTTGACTTCCGCAAGGCGTTCGATACAGTTCCCCACTGTCGTTTAATAAACAAAGTAAGAGCATATGGACTATCAGACCAATTGAGTGATTGGATTGAAAAATTGCTAGATAACAGAACGCAGCATGTCATTCTCAATGGAGAGAAGTCTTCCGAAGTAAGAGTGATTTCAGGTGTGCCGCAGGGGAGTGTCGTAGGACCGTTGCTATTCACAATATACATAAATGACCTTGTGGATGACATCGGAAGTTCACTGAGGCTTTTTGCGGATGATGCTGTGGTATATCGAGAGGTTGTAACAATGGAAAATTGTCCTGAAATGCAGGAGGATCTGCAGCGAATTGACGCATGGTGCAGGGAATGGCAATTGAATCTCAATGTAGACAAGTGTAATGTGCTGCGAATACATAGAAAGAAAGATCCCTTATCATTTAGTTACAATATAGCAGGTCAGCAACTGGAAGCAATCAATTCCGTGAATTATCTGGGGTACGCATTAGGAGTGATTTAAAATGGAATGATCATATAAAGTTGATCGTCGGTAAAGCAGATGCCAGACTGAGATTCATTGGAAGAATCCTAAGGAAATGCAATCCGAAAACAAAGGAAGTAGGTTACAGTACGCTTGTTCGCCCACTGCTTGAATACTGCTCAGCAGTGTGGGATCCGTACCAGATAGGGTTGAAAGAAGAGATAGAGAAGATCCAACGGAGAGCAGCGCGCTTCGTTACAGTCGCGAAAGCGTTACGGAGATCATAGATAAACTCCAGTGGAAGACTCTGCAGGAGAGACGCTCAGTAGCCCGGTACGGGCTTTTGTTGAAGTTTCGAGAACATACCTTCACCGAGGAGTCAAGCAGTATATTGCTCCCTCCTACGTATATCTCGCGAAGAGACCATGAGGATAAAATCAGAGAGATTAGAGCCCACACAGAGGCATACCGACAATCCTTCTTTCCACGAACAATACGAGACTGGAATAGAAGGGAGAACCGATAGAGGTACTCAAGGCACCCTCCGCCACACACCGTCAGGTGGCTTGCAGAGTATGGATGTAGATGTAGATGTAGATGCAGAACCAAACATCTCAATGCTTGTATTCAGACCCGCTGTGGCGTCACATGTAGACTACTGAAAATTTCTGTTTCAAATTATCTAGTATACAAATGTGATGTATGACATACCGAATAAAAGAGACCTCACACCACTTTCATCGAATACCAGAAGTAAGCTAGAAATCTTTCATAGTAGTAAACCAAATGAGTGCATAGAAATACTGCCTTCATTGACATAATTTTGTTTCGCAATAAATATCTCCGTGGGTTTCTTGCCGCAGAAGATCGCAGTGTGATCGCGACGTTTAATAAAGGCTATTCTCTCTTCCATCTACTGCCGAAGTGACGATGTTTATCAGTCCATTTTCTTACATAGGGGCATTTAAATCTCGCAACGTTCACTCTGACGACAGCTTAACCCTTTGAGTCCCAACAAATATGAAATCATACAATGTAGGCTTTCGATATTGTCTTCACTTAAAGCTTCCCGGCTGATAGGCCGTGGTCGATATGTAAAACTCTCCCCTGACGTTTCATCTCCGACTGCGGGAGACATCAAAAATGGTTCAAATGGCTCTGAGCACTATGGGACTTTACATCTGAGGTCATGAGTCCCCTAGATTTAGAACTACTTAAACCTAACTAACTTAAGGACATCACACACTTCCATGACCGAGGAAGGGTTCGAACCTGTGACCGTAGCAGCGGCGCGGTTCCGGACTGAAGCGCCTAGAACCGCTCGGCCACAGCGGCCGGCTCGGGAGACATCCTCTGACGTAAGGCGGCGAACTATCGCAGTCGGAGACGAAACGTCAGGGAAGAGTTTCATACATCAACCACGACGTATCAGCCGGGAAGTTTTATTTGAAGGAAACATGAAATCAGATATAATTTTAAAGTTTTTCCAAAAGTAACATTTATTAATATTACAGCAAGCATCGAATACAAGAAGAAATTGGCAAAAAGTGAACAGACAATTGTCTTAAGGAGTTGGTTTCACTCTGGAATTCAATTTTAAAATTTTTCACAAGATTGACCCTTACTATCGTGGTAAGCAATGGATACAAGAAGAAAAACAGAAGAAAGTTAAACAGTCAATTGCTTTAAGGAGGTGATTTCACTTTCGAACCACAAGGACATACAGGTTTCAAGAACCCATTTATTTTATGTGATATATTTTAAAGCGATTTGGCATTTTTCCGAAAGACAATCTCATATATCGATATTTCCATGAACTCATAATGTCAAACACAAATTATAGTCCTAAATAAAAACCAAAATGGGCATAAAATTTCATAAATTTATATCAAAAGTACATACTGCCCCAGTGGTTTCATTTCGAAAAACTCATTTTTACAAAAGTACAAACTCACATTTACGTTACAGCAACTTTAAATTCACTTACTTTCACTGTCAGTGATCTCCTCACTTTGATCACAATAAAAGACATTATGTCAAAATTTGCTACAATCACGTAGGATAATCTCCGCGCCGATGTTGTTTTGAACGCTGTAAGTGCTGCTACAGCTCACTACATTCGTCGGAAAGCTCAGTGTACTACTAGATATTTTTCCTTGCAATAGCATCGGCCGTTTCACGCGAAAGGCACTGGCACTTTAAAAAAAATTAGTAAAATTGTGGTTTCAGGGCGAAACCACTGGTGCTCAAAGGACCAACAGCGGTCCAGCCTGATGTTTGCGTAGCCGTGCTCCGTCGACCGATGCCCTACGAATCTAGACTGCTGCTTCTCCCGTCATTGTTTCAAAAGCTGGTTGGCAATCTGCGCTGAGGATGAAGCCCTTATCACGAGTAACATTAATCGTCGACACTCGTGCCTCGATTGCCTGCTTAATAACGCTCTCCCAGAAACCAATAGCTGAGTAGGCGACAAGACATCTTTTCCATGTCCTTTTCCCTTAAGCTCGCCCACTGCGTATTTATTTTCCTGCCCGAGTCTTTCCTTGTGTATTGCAGTCTTCGACTAGACGGGGGAAGGAGACGGTGAGGGAGATCTCCCCCCCGCCCCTCTCATTAAATAATTTCCCCGGTTCGTACAAGAAGAATTCCTTCCCTGCCAGGGGCAAATAGTTTTCTCATTTTGCTGTAAGGGCTGTTACTGCTCTTTGAAAATACAAAAAGAAACGAAATACTTTCGTTACAGACTGTACATGGTATGCGTGCGAGAAGCGTGTAAGCAAAAGTATCATACCGTTAATTCTAAGTAAGCTAAACAATAAACAGTTATTAGGTTCATTAGCTGGGTTGGCATTCAGGGTCACAATTCCAGCAGTTCTGCACCAGCAATGATGATTGTAACTTCCAGTATTCAGTTCAGTTTCTTGCAACAATGAGAGTTCTGTTGTTGGTCAGCATGGATAAATTTGTGACAAGAAAGCTTAAAGTTACAGAAGGTAATAACTGTAGTGTATTGCAGTTCGAATCTTAAGGTTTAACTTCAAGCAACGTTAATATTACAGCTTCTCAGTTAAAACCCGCACCATTGGCAGCTACACATATTAATGAAAATAGTTAGAGTAAGTGTATTACGCTAAATGCGGATGTACAAACAAAACCATGCTTTAAAATTGGAAACAAATCACTTCCGGATTTCATCAAACAGTTCTGGGAGAATTACATTCCTGTACTGCTCAAAAATACAAAATCGCGGTTCTCTTAAATATATTAATATGCACAATGGGCTAGCTTTCATTTAGGGATGAACGCAAACAACAGCAATAAGTTAAATGTGTGGTTATCAGCGCCCCAATAATGATTAAAATAAACGAATATGGATAAGAACGAAAACTGTCGTACACGCATGCACAGGAAATGACCACGCAATTACTCTATCGCACAGGCACTCTCTCATGCACTAAAACCATTTTTTTTTATCGTATGGCTAGGGCCCCCCGTCGGGCAGGCCGTTCACCGGGTGCCGGTCTCTCAATTTCACGCCACTTCGGCGACCTGCAGGCGATGAGGGTGATAGGATGATGATGACGACAGCACAACACCCAGTCCCTGGGCGGAGAAAATTCCCCGACCCAACCGGGAATCGAACCCGGGCCCAGAGGACTGACAATCACGCTTATCATTCAGCTACCGGGGGCGGTCAATTAAAACCAATGAGGAGACAAGATAGCTAATCAAGAAATTAAAACTGAGGGAAAACAAAACACATAAGAGCTAAAAGAACAGCACAGGGAAATGTGACTGACTGACCACTTACAAAAAACTTGGGTGAGACAGCCACCCTGTTGACACATTAAAAACATCTCCCCAAAATCTTGTTAAAAACGTGGGACAATTCACAAAACCTTAAAACGCGAACCACATTCGTTTGATCATTGCATAAAATAGACTGCAAATCTGCCGGCAAATCCGCTGCAGTCCGCTAGTCAGCACATAAAATGCAGTCCAATAAAATGTGGTGCACCGTGATCTGCACGTCACAAGTACCACACATCGGAGGGTCCTCTCGCCGGAGTAAAAGTCCGTGAATCATAGGGCTGTGGCCGATGTGAAGACGAGTAAGGAGGACCTCGTCCCGTCGACGTGGTTGGAAGGAAGTACCCCACGGCCGAGTTTTGGGCTTGACGACACGGAGTTTGTTGTCGGCCACTTCTAGCCACTCGTGCTCCCAGCGACACAAAACTTATACTGCAACAGCGAGGTGAGGGCATGCAGGGGAGATAGCATACTGAAAGACCTGACGGTCACGACACGCCTCCTTGGCTGCTCGATCAGCCCTTTCATTCCCCAGGAATTCCCATGTGCCCCGGTACCCAGCAGAAAGACACCTCATTCTACAGTTGCTGTAGTTGGAGGAGGGCGTCCTGGATAGTCTGGGTTACTTTATCTGCTGGGTACAAACGCTGGAGGGAATAAAGGGCGCTCAAAGAATCTGAACAGACGAGAAATCTAACACTGCGAGCATGTCTCATCTGCTCCAGAGCCCGCAAGATCGCATATAACTCTGCGTCTAAGATGGTAAATTCGGCAGTCTGACCTTGAGGACACGATCCGATAAGGCGACAAAGCAACCAACGGAGTCAACCTGCTTAGAACCATCCGTAAAAACAGCTACATTGTCTTGGTGCTCAGATAAAACAGCAGAAAATACTGCATTAAAAACAGAGGCAGGAGTGCTATCTCTCCTGTACCGCATCAAATGTAAAATGGCTCTGGGCCACTCCAGTAACCGATAAAATTAGTGACCATGACAGGAGAAAATTTCATTTACAGTGTGAATCTATTTTGAATGAAAAGAAAAAGGAAATAATCGGAAAATCCCTCTCTGATAGTTTCAGAAAGTGTGAAGAAAAAAAGAGACATTACAAGTGACTGCACGTGTTTTTTTTTCTAGAAAAGCACATCGCATATACAAACAAAACGAGCCGTTCTTACTTCTTAGAACTTTATGTGAGTTGCAAGCATTGAATGGGCTCAAAGATCATACGTGTGCAAAAAAATGTAGTTCATTAGCGAGCACAATCCATCTCTCCTATCAAAACACATAACTGATTCCTATTTCGTTCTCAGTATTTTATTAGACGAAATAACTAACCAAACAAATAAATCATATTTAATTATTTACATCCGTTGCGTCTACTATGGTACACAATGCAACTGCCTTTATGACATATAGAGTTACAGCCATTATCAGACGAAGCAGTTGCCGGCGGTATTCTATCGTGTTTCGTTAGTAATGGAATTTCTGAAGGAACTTTTGCTAGTGAGTTGACAGAGTTCGTTTCAGATGGGGCTGCAAATCTACAAGGAATCCATAAAGGAACAGCTACATATATTCGTGGTAAATGTAATTCTAACATTGCAATTATTCACTGTTTGAATCATAAACTGGACCTTGCAGCTGATGCTGTAACATTTACAATAGCTGTTCCACTATATTTGAAGTATTTCATGGCCTTCCTATATTCACACTTTTCTGGAATCCCAAGAAAACAGAGGTGAATTGACAGACATAACCATGGCATTGGGATTTGCATTTTTTTAAAAAAAATGGGAAGAATGTTTGATATTCGCTATGGGCATTCTCATGTTAAACCATGACACCTGTAATATCGTGCTACAGTTCTCTCATCCAGTATTTGACAAACCGAGAAAATCATCACTAAGCAGCGCAACTTGCCGAGGATTCCTCCACAAAATGAATTCATGGAATGTTGACATGGAGTTAGTACTCTTTACGGATATTCTGTAAACAATAAAAGCACTTTTGTTCCAGCATTCTAGAAAATCCGTCGCTGTAAATGCTGTTTAGGAAAGAAAATTATGTATTGGTGCATTAGCTGCAATGATAGACATGCCTGGTGTAGGAACTTACACCTTCAAGCTGCTCAGGCTTAATGATCAGCTAGAAAAAGATTCAGGGTCACCTTGAGTCGTTCGCAAATTTCAAGCAGCAACTTCTTCAGGGAATAGTGGACAACATAACTGAAAGATTTTTTACTGCTATAGCTAATTTCTTCTTGAAATACTGTGAAGTTTTAAAAGCTCATAAAATATGCTGGCCACAGTAAGAAAACAAAATATCGAAAACAAACAGTACAAAGGACCGAACGCGGAAATGGATAGGAATAGCCTCTTTGGCTAAGATTTATAAATGCCGAGACCTTTTGATTCAAGGTCTACAGAGTCTACCCATAGAACCTGTCGATGAATGACCTGGAGCTGTTTTGGTGAAGAGAGTGAGGTGCCCAATGCTAAGTTTCCAAGGGCCGGAAAAATTCGGGAGGATGACTGAGCTCAGTCTAGTAGTAATGGTATTCGAAATATTTTCAATTCCCAGATATTGGATGAGGTGAACTGTTCTATTAATGATATATTGAATCATCAGAACAATGTTCACATTCTCTGTTGTTGTTGTTGTGGTCTTCAGTCCTGAGACTGGTTTGATGCAGCTCTCCATGCTACTCTATCCTGTGCAAGCTTCTTCATCTCCCAGTACCTACTGCAGCCTACATCCTTCTGAATCTGCTTAGTGTATTCATCTCTTGGTCTCCCTCTACGATTTTTACCCTCCACGCTGCCCTCCAGTACTAAATTGGTGATCCCTTGATGCCTCAGAACATGTCCTACCAATCGGTCCCTTCTTTTTGTCAAGTTGTGCCACATACTCCTCTTCTCACCAATTCCATTCAATACTTCATCATTCGTTATGTGATCTACCCATCTAATCTTCAGCATTCTTCTGTAGCACCACATTTCTAAAGTTTCTATTCTCTTCGTGTTCAAACTATTTACCGTCCATGTCTCGCTTCCATACATGGCTACACTCCATACAAATACTTTCAGAAACGACTTCCTGACACTTAAATCTATACTCGATGTTAACAAATTTCTCTTCTTCAGAAACGCTTTCCTTGCCATTGCCAGTCTACATTTTATATCCTCTCTACTACGACCATCATCAGTTATTTTTCTCCCCAAATAGCAAAACTCCTTTACTACTTTAAGTGTCTCATTTCCTAATCTAATTCCCTCAGCATCACCCGACTTATTTCGACTACATTCCATTATTCTCGTTTTGCTTCTGTTGATGTTCATCTTATATCCTCCTTTCAAGACACTGTCCATTCCGTTCAACTGCTCTTCCAAGTCCTTTGCTGTCTTTGACAGAATTACAATGTCATCGGCGAACATCAAAGTTTTTATTTCTTTTTCATGGATTTTAATACCTACTCCGAACTTTTCTTTTGTTTCCTTTACTGCTTGCTCAATATACAGATTGAATAGCATCGGGGAGAGGCTACAACCCCGTCTCACTCCCTTCCCAACCACTGCTTCCCTTTCATGTCCCTCGACTCTTATAACTACCATCTGATTTCTGTACAAATTGTAAATAGTCTTTCGCTCCCTGTATTTTACCCCTGCCACCTTCATAATTTGAGAGAGGGTATTCCAGTCAACATTGTCAAAAGCTTCCTCTAAGTCTACAAATGCTAGAAACGTAGGTTTGTCTTTCCTTAATCTTTCTTCTTTCGTAGGGTCAGTATTGCCTCACGTGTTCCAACATTCTCTGTATTGTGCTAAATTATCCAATTGGTGTTATGACGTTATGTTGAGTGCCTAAAGTTTTATATTTAAAACAACATATACAATATTTCTGAGTGTTTCGAGAATATAAAATGAAACCCTTTCTCGATGTAAGAAAAGTGTAACACGCTTATCATTTCCCTGCTAGGAATCGAGGAAGGTTTTAATGTTCAGAGATGGTGTTCAAATTGCTGTATGCTGAACACTATTATAGAGATGTTGCTTAACATATCATCCATTTAAAGGTTGCTGTTTCGTCTTTTGGAGAACTCTCTTTCTCTTCTTTTTATATTTGCCACAGTTGCTCAGTGTCGTGTAAAATCGTTTGCACTAGGCAGCTGATCTTAGAATATTTTAACCGGCGTACGCTACCAAAGACTATTAATACACTTGGAGTTTGGGTTAAAGTAACTCAGTAAACACGTACATCGGATTACGAACTAACTGAACTGATGCTGTCCAAAATCAGCTCACACTGGGAGCCTTCGTAAGAGCATATTTTACTCATCTCGTCGTCACAGCTTCTCTGTGTTCTTCCAACTTCTTAGAACGCCTGCTGTCGGCGCCAGGCAACCTTCAGAAACTTTGTGCCTTGTTCCCACCGAAACCCACCGTTCAAGAGCCGAACAGAAAACTCAGTAGAACTTTCCACAGCTCCCCACATGTACTCTGTCTTGGCCAGTGACAGGTAGTACTTTTCACGCCATACAGATATCTTATCTAAATCATTCTTCAATTCGTTTTGATCATCTGATGACTTTACAAGACGGTAAATGACAGCATCATCTGCAAACAATCTAAGAGGGCTGCTTAGATTGTCTCATATGGAGTTAATATAGATCAGGAGCAATAGAGGGCCCATAACACTTGCTTGGGGAACGCCGGATATTAGTTCTGTTCTACTTGATGACTTTCCGTCTATTACTACGAACTGTGACCTTTCTAACAGGTTGGTTAGAAGACGCTTGCCTATGGTATGTCGCCTCAAATGTGTGACTGGATTCGTGATTTCCTGTCAGAAAGGTCACAATTCGTAGTGAAGCAGAAGTAATATCCGGGGTTCCCCAAGCCAGTGTTATAGGCCCTTTATTGTTCCTGATCTATATTAACGATATAGGAGACAATCTGAGCAGCCCTCTTAGATTGTTTGCAGCTGATGCTGTCATTTACCCTCTTGTAAAGGCATCAGACGTCCAAAACGAATTGCAAAATGATTTAGGTAAGATATGTGTATGGTGCGAAAAGTGGAAGTTGACCCTGAATAAAGAAAACTGTGAAGTTATTCACATCAGTACTAAAAGAAATCAGCTAAATTTCCATTACGCGATAAGTCACACAAATCTGAAGGCTGTAAATTCAACTAAATACTTAGGGATTACAATTACAAATAACCTAAACTGGAACGATCACATAGATAATGTTGTGGGTAGAGCAAACCAAAGACTGCCTTTCAGTGGCAGAACACTTAGAAGGTGCAACAGATAACTACTAAAGAGGCTGCTTACGCCACGCTTGTCTGCCCTATCCTGGAGTATTTCTGTGCGGTGTTGGATCCGCATCAGGTGGACCTGACGGATGACATCGAAAAAGTTTAGGGAAGGGCAGCTCGTTTTGTGTTATCGCGAAATATGACACGTAGTGCCACAGACTTGCTACATGAACTGGAGTGGTAATCATTAAAACAAAGGCGTTTTTCGTTGCGACAGGATATTCCCATGAAATTTCAATCACCAATTTTGTTCTCCGACTGCGAAAATATTCTGTTACCACCCACCTACATAGGGAGAAATGATCATTACGATAAAATAAGAGAAATCAGAGCTCACACAGAAAAATTTAAGTGCTCGTTTTTCCCGCGCGCCGTTCGAGAGTGGCAGGGTGTAGAGACAGCTAGAAGTTGGTTCATTAAACCCTCTGCCAGGCACTTTATTGTGAATAGCAGAGTAATCACGTAGATGCAGATGTAGTTGTAAATGTTAAGAAGAGCGGGATGCTCGTTGCCTACAGTTAGCTCAGGCTACAAACCAGCGTGAAAAATAAGCTTCAACTGAAAATTACCAGACTTCACAAAGAATAATTAAGACAAGCTGCTCTGTATTTCTAGTTACAAATAAAAGTTCAATTACTCATTTCATCCACGTATTACAGAGCTTATTATTGAAGGGAAATATGGTAAATGGTTGGCACAGGATGCTGATGTTAAATACACTGAAATGAAACTAATGTACAATGGTTCCCCTGGCAGTCTTACTCCCAGGTCTAATTATGTTTACACCGAACGGCAGCAGATCAACCTGCTATATTAACTAAACGTAATTTAAATATTGATGAGAAACATTACATGAAAGGGAGCTGATAAAGGACCCCTTCTGTACTACCTTGGAACTGGCATCCGCGTGCTAAGATTGTCTAGCACGTTCGAAACAGTCATGTGTTTCACGAATAAAGGCTGCAGCTGCATCCAAACGGGCAATCAACTCTTATGGAGAGTCAACTGAGGTCTCGTTCACCAAACGCTTCATGGCCTCCACAAAACGAGATCCACAGGCGTGCGGTCGGCAGATTGTGTTGGTCAAGGTACGAGCCCATCCCGGGGGAAAATACTGTTTAAACGATCCCTGATGTCAACGGCAAAGTGTGGTGAGTTCTAATCATCCTGGAAGCATAATCGTTGCCTAACTGCTAGAGGGACATTCTCCAGTATTTGGGATCGTATTTTACGGAGAAAGCTACGGTAATTCCCTCCACCGAGTGTGTTACGTAAAAGATAGTGAGCAGTCGGATTGTTGTAAGCAGTACTAGCTTACACATTTAAGACAAATCTGTGTTGACGGTGAAAAGCACAGTCTTTGTTAAATATCTTTTATAAAATCATTGACGGTGTACTGGGGTACATTTATCATATCCTTTATAAAAGTTAGAGCATAGTTTTGACTTTTATAAAAGATCTGTCAAAGAAATTTTACAGTACAGTATGGGCATTAGGGAAGTCTAACGTCAAACCCTTCAAGGACCCATAGCGGAGGAACGGTACCCATTACAAAAGTGTTTCCTTGTGTATCTCCTCAACTGCCTACACTATACGTAACTTATCTACACTCCTTATATCCACACAGACGCTGTAACCGATCATCTTCCTATCACTGATAATGATTAGTAAAAACCTAAACTGTTAGAAATAATGAAGTTTTCCATAAGAGCTGGCAGTGGGCGACATGATATTCGACAAATATCTGCAAGGTGTGGCACACTAACAACCGAAAATATTTCAAAACTGCAATAGCTTTCTTAGACGCGTTTACCCCTATAATGAAAATCAGATAAAAATACGATAACACTGCGTTCGAAAGAAATTGAAGGTAGCACATGTATGATATACGTCCAAGTTTCTTGCAGGAGACAAACGAATTCAATAATTTCCCGGGCAACTGAACGCAATGTAAGCATATGCGAATACATTAGAGTATGTCTTTTTCAAGAGGAATGTGATCGATAGAACAGCCACAAAATAACATTTTGCAACTTATGTGATGTCCAACTAGAAATCGTAACATAATATATATGTAGTATTACTTACGTAAACATATGAACATATGAACTCTCAAACATAAGTAAATTCAGTTTCACACATCAGTGTCTTCTAATTGGTCAACAGTTGTCTCTCAAGTATTGTTTCAACAGCCATACAGACAGATTTTAACAGATCTAGTGTTTGAGATGAGTGATCAATCGCAGAAGAGTACACATGAGTCTAATGACATTTGCTATACTTCAACATCCTTCTGTCTTAATAGGCTCCTCGTCGTTTCTTGGAAAAGTCTATGACGTCACAGAGTCTACTAACAAAGACTGTTGTCTCAATTGAAACGTTCGGAAATCCGCTGTTCTTCTATGGGCCTAGGTACACGCCCTCCCGAGTGTTTGAATCTCATTGCTTCCTTTGCAAACAAGAGATCACTTAAGAAATGGCCCCACCCTTGGGCTATATTAGGGGCGTTTCCCCGAAGTGAAATGATTCTATAACGCAAACAGTCTCCTATAAGTGGTCTCAGCTGCCCGGCTGGGCGGTGTGCAGTGTACTTCACAAGACAAACATCAATTTAGTAACAGTAAACAGCAGAGCAACCACCACTGTTGGCTGCTTATACACCATGACATCACATTTTGCAGGGCACTGTAACGTTAGAGTAGCTGCATGAAGATTACGCTAAAAGCCCAGAGGTACTCGATAAAAAAGCAAAATGTCTGAGAGATCAGAGATAAGTGCAGTTACAAGCTACTATCCAACTTTCTGTTCAAATTAACTAAGCAGTTGAATGCATTGCCTTTTTTTCTGAAATTTCCTTTGGTAGCCATCACATACGAACCTAACAGCTGCTCCATGGCAAGTTATTTCTCAAAACGTTCCACATATCGATAGACTTTAAACAGTATGTTTAATGAAGTTATAGATTAAAACTTTGCGCCCCACTGCTTCTCAAGCATGGGTCTTCATCGTACACGTATTCGGTACCAGTGACGTTCAATTTCATGTCGAATGATTGTAAGTCAGGTTTCGGCCGATTTCCATAAATAACCTCACATTCGATTGTGCTTCATGAACATACAGTATATTTGATTACGTGATACTACTACAAGAAAAAGAGAAGATAAAGAATGTGTAATTCTCTGCCTCAGTGAAGTGTACTGGCAAAAACTTTATTTAATTTGTATACAAAATCTCTGTAACATTAAGCGTTTCCTCTACGCAGCTGATCTTGCTACTGCTGCACAGGGTAAAAATTAACTTCTTGAAGAGCAACTAACAGGGGCCTCGTCTAAGTCGTCAACGTATTACAAGCAAAATACGTCGAGACCAAATTCTTTAAAAACACAGGTAAGTGTATTTCACTTGAGATATAGACTGGGAAGAGAAAAACTCAAAATATATTGCGAGGGTTGGCACCTGGAACACGTAGACACTCCTCAGTATCTATGAGTATTTTTGACAGGTATTTAACCTATAAAAATCACTATGTTTATTCTGTTAAGAAAGTAACAACGAGGAACGAAATGTTGAAGAAACTTTCTTGTACTACGCGGGGAACAAATCCCACTGTCCACGAAACAACTGATAAAGGCCCTGCGCTTTTCCCCTGGACAGTACGCCTGCCCACCGTTGACTAAATTTGCCCACATGAGAAAAGCGGATGTCAACCTAATGAAATATTCGATTTAACAACTAGCTATATGGAGGCTACGCCCCTGAGTAAACTGTGTAGAGCAGCTAGTTTCTCTGGTCATGTATTCGATGATCAACAGTAGAATACTCGGAAAAGTTCAGACTTTCGATGAAAAATATGTAACACAGCTTCATGAACAGAGTGGACACAGAACCGATTCGTACCCACCACAAGAAACTGAACCACTAAGTACCCAAGTGGACTAGGAAACTTGGGGAAACCTCAATAGACCACGAACAGATGTTGCACCAGTAAAGAAAAACCAATCAAGATGGGATGGTGAGGTCAGGATATAGGTCACAAGTTAGATTGTCCAATTAGTCCTTGTAAGTGCACAATCGAAAATCTGTGGCTAATGGAGCGCAAATTTTACAAGAAATGATAGGGATCAGACACCATAATTGAATAGTTTCCCAGACAGTAAAAGTGAAGCAAGTGTAACAATTTTCAGTAGCAAAGGGAAGTAGATGTGGCGAGCAAACTTCTTTAGCAGAAGACGTCCCTCGGCCAAAGACATCTATTGTATTTTTTCCACGCTAAACACTATTCGACGTCATCGGAACAGAGGTCCCCCTTACAGCTTGTTCCGTGCTATTTTCTGGCGCCTGAATGCATGTGAGGTGAGGTTTTTTTTTCAGCTGTTCTTGTAGCGTACAACATGCTTTGATGTTGGGTCACGACGTTTACTTATTTTAAGTAGTCATTAGATTCCATATGAATCTCGAAGAATTTTCTAGAGAATATAGTACCGAAAATGTTCGAGGGCAGCCTCCTTACAGCAGTGATGCGTGAGTTGTGTCAACTTATTGCACTGATATCTCTCAACAATCATAGCATGCATAATGCAATACGATATCCTCGAAGGCAACATGCATAATGCTGCCCTATAATAGTTTTGAACAAAATGCTGCACACGTCATGATCTACAGGTACTTCTTTTCATATTATATAATTTAAAGCATCACAAAAGTTAATTTAAAATCATTTTGGCTCTTTGTAGCACGAGAAAAGAATAAAGCGTCGGCAGCAGAGCAAATAACGTGTAAAATTGTCCTGAATGTAGGTCGTATATTATTAAGGCACCAGCCATCCTTGTAGAACTCACAGTCTAGGCAGTTGCTATTTTAAGCTACGTTCGTGTGCCCTGAACATAAAGCTTACTTGTGCTACCCTAATATCCGAATTGCGATCTCCTCCCTGTGTGCCTCGGCTCCACTCTTAACTTGCCTTGCTCTTCACTCTGAAATACGCGGTAACTTCTTAGTTCCAAATTTTGGTAAATATTTATGAGTTTCCCACTATTGAAATATCATGACATGCAATTTTTGTATAACAATTTTCTTTACGGCAAATCATACATGAACAACCAGCCAATACGTCGACGAGAATTCCCTCTGCTATAAAGTTAAATCCATTGTATGTCACAATTCCCTCTTCGACCAAATACCTGAAATCTGTTAGACCATAAACGAAAACTGTTATTGAAAGAATACACCAAAAATAGTCCGCCTCCTTATCAACTGTGCGTCATCATCCGTTTGTCGCCAAAGGAAATCGAGAAAAGTCTAGAGACAGACTTTCCCAAAAAATTTTATGATGCGAACGAACCACGAATTTCTAGTTGCAAAGCTTCTCCATTTCTTTGCTGAGTAAAGGCTGACTTCGATGGAGCACTATCAGTTTACTCTTTTTCTGATGCCACTCTCAAGGAAATTTGGGTTTAGAGACACAAAACATCCTTCAACTTTTCTTTACACTCAGACACTCTGAAGCTAGGAACGTTGTTGTTTCTCTGGGTAACACATGAGCATTTGTTTAAAACCACAAAATTGTTGGATGCCAGGATATCACAATACTAAAACCAGTTCTGCATTCCTCGTGGATTAGGTGAGTTGCCAGCTCTTCCAATTTAAACGTGGCTTACACCATACCATTGTTGCCAATGGCCGGTACTATGGATACCATGGACAAGATTATTATTACCACTGACGTCGGACAAACACGTCACAGACAACGATAGTAACTCGAATAAATCTGGCGTTAAGTGACTAGTTTCTGTGCGTTACGAACTTCAAAGAAATGCCGTAACGTAGTTGGGGCGCGTTTTTATGAGGTGTTTGTGAGACTGTTAAACATTGTTTTTTGAATGGTTTGTAAACCTGTTGGGTAGCACGACTCACTGAACGTTCCGGTTGCCCCAACGTTAGCTATTCGCTATGCGAGATAGTTGTGTCGATGATTCGTGATTTCCTCGTTTTGAAACTAAAAGAGCTAGCTGGCATCTCACATGTCAGTGGTGACCCAAAGGAAATAAATAAGTGCTCTGTGAAAAACCTGCCAATAATATTTTGGTAGAATAAAAATCTGCTCCAGTAGCCAGTAATTTATTATTTATTACACGAGAGCTTTCGAAGCCTAAAGATCCATCGTCAGGTGCCACCAAATAATTAAAGAAAGATAAATGGCAATCGAGCCAGTTATTCGCGAGGGATCACGCCCACGCCAAAGACACGGATGCTTTGAGTAATGATTTCAAATTGAAGTAATCACTGAATAAAAAGTGCTTTCTCATTCCTTAAAATTTTATTAACCTTCAAAACAAACAAGGTATTCCATCGAAGTACCAGCATTTTCAACGCGTTCCGCCAGAGGAAAAGTTTGGGAACCTCTGTTGTAGGACCCAAAATTTCCCTCTAAACAAGCACCATGTATCCTAACCTTTCCTCAACACAGCCGAACGTCACAACCCACAGACTGATGAGTGCTGGCACAGTTACCTACAGGGACTTGTGGTCATTCGGGATAAGACATCTTATATGATTTCCACGCAGGGAATTCGTTGTAGAAAGGACGACTAGCCATTTATGTAGAATGTAATGTTCCATTTAGAAGGATGTATGTGTAAAAGCACTGTAAAGATCAAATATTTGAACGTTGTGCAGAAAAAAACCTTTTTATTATTGACATCTAAAAATCCCCCAATTCATATTACAAGGTTTTCGTGTCCGTACCTGACGCTGTACTAGGCTCGGTTCTTAAAGACATGTGTTTACTTTGTGTGAGGATTCCAATACAAACACTGACTGATTCTCCAGAGAAAAACATGTTAATGGATTTAGCTGAAACGTACATCCTGGTACAGACAGTACACCTTCCAGCTACTGTTCACAGCACCGCGGTCATAGACATTATCTTCATAGATTATTCTCTAGCTGACGGGAAAAGTGTGAGAAAAATTAGTAGTGTCCTGTCAGCTCATGATGCACAGACAGTAATACTTAAAGGAATCAAGACAGAGTCATATCCTGATTAGTGAACAACAGTTTTAGAGACATAAGTCAGCTTGCAATTCAGGCATTTAAAGCCAATCTCGAAGGGCAAACTTGGCAAGAAATCTACATTACAGACAACTTAAAAACATATATAAATTTCTCCAAACCTCTGTCACATTCTTTGATATCTCTTTTCCATTAAAAAATTAAATGCAGACATGCAATATTAATAAACAACCGTTTTGAAAAACTAATGGTATTAGATTATCAAACAGGGCGAAACCGAAGCTGTATCTTACCATGAAAGAGAGTCTGAGCCCAGTAACAGAGTTTCAGTGCAGACGATACTGCAGATTGCTGGGGAATGTTATCTGATAGGCTAAAACAACTTTGCATGAAGAGAACTGAAGTTCGCAGAACAAAATTAGAGCTATATGCACAGTCGTGAAACAGATATTGGGGTAGCATGTGCGTGCTCAAGCAGCAGGACTGAAAAAAAAAGTTGATAAACCCATTGCATTTAAATCCAAGTTGAAAAGTTTCCTTGTAGCACACTCCTTCTATTCTGCATAGGAGTTCCTCAAAGTAGTTTAGAATTCTTCTCTGTAATGTGTTATTTATTCATATACTGTTTCGAAATTGTTTCTTGTTGTGTTAATTCATTAATTCTTTTGTTAATAATTTTCTAATCAGCGTTCTGAATACTGTGTACCAACTCGTTCCACGGGCAGGTAGCCTTGGCTGACATGGTCACACGGAACATGATAGATAAATAAATAATACAAAACCGAAATAGATATCGACGTTGGGCTCCTACGAGACAGAGTATTGACACAGTTCGATAAGAATGAAGAAGGAAATCGTAATGACGATTCAGCTGTAGTAAACTGAAAAAAAAGAATGGTTTATAACCTAAGTGCGGATGAGGATGGGCGAACGGCGAACAGCAACACCTTCCACAGGATGCAAAACCAGGCAGTTATCCTTGTCTCACCAAGCTCTCTAAAGCCACGTGCAGTGTTCTCGATGACTGTCGTAAGCTCTCTCTTGAGTACAGATAAGGAAAAGCTTTAAACGGAGAGATGTATACTCGGTCCTTGAATTAAGCCAACTGGAAGAGATAAAATACTGAAGAATCCAACGAGGAGAAGGTGTGTGTAACCAACGTGAGACCAATCCACCAGCCTGACAGAGGTCGCCTAGGTACACTCTGACGTTCTTATGGAATAAAGCATTATCCCATATAGTAGAAAAATTGAGTCTCTATCGCGAGTTGCAACATTATTGAGTACAATAGTACGTTCTGAAACATTTGTCCTGTCATGGTTCTTTTGGCGAAGAAACATGAGTCTAACATAAGTCGCCTTGAAAGGGAACGGATATTAGATCTCGTTGTCAGTGAAAAGTTACTCGGATCTCCATTGTGGCTAGCGAAATATTCCTTCATCTAAGAGTTGATCTGACAACCCTTATCCTGCTTGCGTCCTCACGTATCAAAATACATGCCTTATAAGCCGCTTAAATTTTCGTTCTTGTGATGTTTTGAGACAGCTACCTAATAACGTCATGTTGACGGCGTCAGCGATCCGTGATATAGATTCCACGAGACACCGAAGCCATTCATGGCGATCCACCTCCGTCGACAACTCGTGGTGGCTGGTCACATCTGGGTCTAAGGTCCCCGTGGTTCGAATCCACAACTGCTGGCTGGATGCCACGCTGAATTTTGTATGCGCTATTGTAAATTCACATAGACTTCGATTACTCTATCTTCATTGACTCAATTTTCTGGATAACAAATTCATTTCCAGTTACAACGGTTTCAGATTGAGAGCGTGTGATGACGACACATCCTAACCACCGCGTCAATTCGTGACAATAGCGGCACTTGTAAGATACCAGAACATAACCTACTTACGCCCGTATGTGAACAGTTCTCTAATAACAATGAACACACCGCTAGATGACGTACTGTACCTTCACTTAGTCACATGAATAGTACGACCCATTAGTTGGGTCTTAGCCACCTTCACACGAAATTATTCTGATTTTCCTTAAAAGATGATTCTCGACTAGCAGTGATCTTGAGATAATAAAGATAAACTTTGATTCATCCGATATCACTAGAGCGGACATTTATGGGCTACACAGGACAATGAGCGCTTAGACATAATGGGACACCGTCTTACTCCCTCGTGCAATGCAATTCGGACAAGACTGAGCAGAAGAAAACATCTTACAGAACTTATAAATTATAGAGTGCAGCAATCAGTCATCCTTTTTTTAGGTTTTATAACGCAAATCCATATTTCGGCTAGTGGCTAGCCATTCTCAGTGCACTGTTTTCTATTCCCGATGAATGTAAGTCCCTGTTGTTCGGGCGTCAGTCACATTTCTTTGAATATTGGTATAGTAGTATTCAAAGAAATGTAACTGACGCCCGAACAACATGGACTTACATTCATCGGGAATAGAAAACAGTGCATTGAGAATGGCTAGCCACTAGCCGAAATATGGATTTGCGTAATAAAACCTAAAAAAAGACGACTGATTGCTGCACTCTATAATTTATAAGCCACATAACAGTCGCTGAGTGCACCCACTTTCCGAATGGAAGGTAACCTGATCTTTCAGAACGTTAGTTATCACCTATGCATATGTCTAGTGACCCAATACTTGGAGATATAATGTAGAAAAAGAGCTAAGTAACATTGGTAGTGTTATCAAATAATCGTACGGCTGTGCTAGCTCAGTGGACTAAGATAAGTTGCTTATTAACAGCGCAACATGAAGTTGTGAACATCGTATTGGTATTCCAGTAGACCCCTTATTAATGTTGACTACAAAGCTATTGTTCTATATTAATATTACCGTTTTTGAAAACAAGTGTCATGAAGCTCGGATTACTTAAAATGTTGTTGAGTTTCGTTGTAGGTAATGTGGGTTGAAACTGTAAGGATCCATGCAGTGATGCACACAAGTTATAGTTTTTTCTTCTTTTCCTTCAGACTGGTTGGTAGCGGCCCGCCTCTGTTATGAGAGAGCAAATTAATGCTCGAAAGTACACTTGCGCAAACAAAGACTGCCTTCACGAAATAGAAAAGTATTTCACTGTCCCAGTAAGCACCTCAGAAATTAGTAAATGTCTTCTAAAGGCATATGTATGAGGCATTGCTCTGTGTGGCTTTGAGAGGGCCATAGACACGGCTTCCCAGGTAGATGCCGGAAGTCAACTTCCGCAAGGCGTTCGATACAGTTCTCCACAGTCGTTTAATGAACAAAGTAAGACCGAGCGAGGTGGCGCAGTGGTTAGACAGTGGACTCGCATTCGGGAGGACGACGGTTCAATCCCGCGTCTGGCTATCCTGATTTAGGTTTTCCGTGATCTCCCTAAATCACTCCAGGCAAATGCCAGGATGGTTCCTTTGAAAGGGAACGGCCGACTTCCTTCCCCATCCTTCCCAAATCCTAAGAGACCGATGACCTCGCTGTCTGGTCTCCTTCCCCAAACAACCCAACCCAGCCCAACCAGGTAAGAGGATATGGACTATCAGACCAATTGTGTGATTGGGTTGAAGAGCTCCTAGATAACAGAACGCAGCATGTCATTCTCAATGGAGAGAAGTCTGCCGAAGTAAGAGTGATTTCAGGTGTTCTGCAGGGGAGTGTCGTAGGACCGTTGCTATTCACAATATACATAAATGACCTTATGGATAACATCCAAAGTTCACTGAGGCTTTTTGCGGATGATGCTGTGGTAAATCGAGAGGTTGTAACAATGGAAAATTGTACTGAAATGCAAGAGGATCTGCAGCGAATTGACGCATGGTGCAGGGAATGGCAATTGAATCTCAATGTAGACAAGTGTAATGTGCTGCGAATACATAGAAAGAAAGATCCCTTATCATTCAGCTACAATACAGCAGGTCAGCAACTGGAAACAGCTAATTCCATAAATTATCTGGGAGTACGCATTGGGAGTGATTTAAAAAGGAATGATCATATAAAGTTGATCGTCGGTAAAGCAGATGCCAGACTGAGATTCATTGGAAGAATCCTAAGGAAATGCAATCCGAAAACAAAGGAAGTAGGATACAGTTCGCTTGTTCGCCCACTGCTTGAATACTGCTCAGCAGTATGGGATCCGTACCAGATACGGTTGATAGAAAAGACAGAGAAGATCCAACGGAGAGCAGCGCGCTTCGTTAAAGGATAATTTAGTAATCGCCAAAGCGTTACGGAGGTGATAGATAAACTCCAGTGGAAGACTCTGAAGGAGAGACGCTCAGTAGCTCGGTACGGGCTTTAGTTGAAGTTTCGAGAACATACCTTCACCGAGGAGTCAAGCAGTATATTGCTCCCTCCTACATATATCTCGCGAAGAGTTCATGAGGATAAAATCAGAGAGATTAGAGACCACACAGAGCCATACCGACAATCCTTCTTTCCACGAACAATACGAGACTGTAATAGAAGGGAGAACCGATAGAGGTACTCAAGGTACCCTCCGCCACACACCATCAGGTGGCTTGCGGAGTATGGATGTAGATGTAGATGAACAGGAGACAAGATTCATTCGAGAAGTGATATTACAGAGACATGACGATATTAAATGATATGAAAGCAACAAATGAGGGCTGTTTTTGTGGTCATCACTCTTTACACCGGCTTGAGACCAACTAGGATATCCGTGAGTGTTAAAGCACCGCTTCCAGGATGGGAAGG
Organism: Schistocerca americana; assembly: GCF_021461395.2. Classification (NCBI taxonomy): domain Eukaryota; kingdom Metazoa; phylum Arthropoda; class Insecta; order Orthoptera; family Acrididae; genus Schistocerca; species Schistocerca americana. Next base: position 415,054,341 of record NC_060121.1, on the reverse strand, counting down.
TGGGGCGGCCCAGGATCCAGTCCTCCCGGCAGGTTAACGACGAGGGACAGTGTGCCGACCAGACTGAATGTGGTTTTTAGGCTGTTTCAGTTACGTGATTCGCACACATTTAGAAAATTTTAGTTGACTTCCACATGAATAATGCTACACACAGACAACTGGGGTACATACGTTCCGTCCTGGGGCGATTAGGGGGTGACGGCAGGAAGGGTATCCAGCCATTCCTTAAATTAACTACGCCAAATCCGTTAATAAAGGTGCCGACCATCCGTCGATGGGGGAGAAAGGTACAAGGAAAAGTAGGCTTCTGATTGGTCTGATGCAGTCCGTCACGACTTCATCTCCTGTTCCAGCCCTCTCATCCCAGAGTAAAACAACCCCAATTATGTATGTAACAACCTCCGTTTTCTTCTACAGTTTTTACGCACTACAACTTCCCCTAGTAGCAGGGAAGTTATTTCCTGATGTCTTAAAACATGATCTGTCTATTTTTGTGTCAGTTTTCGATATATTCCTTCCTCAGTTCTTATGAGTCCATGTAATTTTCAATATTCTCCTACAGCACCGCATCTGAAATGCCTCGATTCTCTTTTTTCCTGTTTCCCCGCTGCCCACGACTCAGTTCTACACAATACTACGCTCCAAACGTACATTCTCTGAAATTTACAGCGCAAATTAAGGTCGGTGTTTGATATTATGATTAGGGACCGGATTTTCGTCAAGACGCTAATTTTTTCTATTATTCCAGAATTACGCTATTTGGATAATTTTTTCGAATTAGTTCGTTTTTTACGTTTTAGGCATGGTTTTGTAGTGCATTTAAATGGATATTTTTCCCGTTTTGTGAACAAAAATAATATTTTCGAAAATCTTTAATTATGCTGCATATTTTGCGTGTATTTCAATTAAAAAACTTATTCTTTAAAAATATGGACATTTCAAATTGTGTGTTCACATGGTCGGTTGTTGTGAAAGCTTATTGTTATGTATTTATTTGTGATTATCCTTTCTTCCTTATTCGCTGCTATGAGATACCATTCGCGCTTGCTCACGTAGTTCGTGACCTTGGTTGTGTGATTTCTCCGGTCAACAAGAGTGTTAAGGGGGTAGTTGGCTGTGTTTTGAAGCTGTTTGCAAGGAACCATCAACAGTTTTAACATTATTATTCGATTTGTATATGCCTTTTTAAACATTTAATTTCATAATATTCATAGCATTTGAATTAATACAACACTAAAGTGGCGAATGACTCATTTTCGGAGCCTCCCTCACTTACCTATTTTCATTTGACTCCATGTTCTATCTACAGAAAATCGGTTCATATTTGTAGTAAGCGGTGATTACTGGCTGGTGGTTTGGTGATGTGTTTTAAGTTCTTCACAATTAAGTGCGATGCCAAAAGTGAAAACAAGTAATCATTCTAGATTGCAACAGTATCAGTGAGAGTTCGACGGGGAGATGATAACGCCAGATGGGAAAATACTTTATTGCCGTGCGTACTGAAAAACCAGTTGATAGTGAAAATTGTTCCAAGTCGTTCGGCGTGAGCATACCAGTAAACACAAACAGAAAGTAACATGAGAATCAACAAAAAGTGCTCCCTTCCAGCAGTTGTTAGGTGAATGTTCTACAGTACTTTTTCGCAGTTTTGATTTGTGTGAAGCCTTCTTGTCGGCAGATATTCCGCTGTGGAAATTAACTAGTCCTGTTATGAGAAATTTCATTGAGAAGTTTACAGACTGCAAAGTGCCAGACGAAGCCACTGCATGTAAAAATTACCTACAGCAGTGCAATGGCCAAATCAGTACAAAAATAAGAGATCAGATTCAAAATAATTTTATGTGGGTGTCAATCGACGAAACACAAGAAAGTGAGGGATGGTTTATTTCAATTATTGTAATTGGGTCTCTTAACAAAAATGTACGGTCTACTCCGTATCTAGTTGCCACAAAGCAGTTTCAAATGACAAATACATCCGAAGTTTCCTCATTTTTTTATCGATCTCATGAACTTATTATTACCAAGTTGCATTCAGTACGAGCTTGTGCTGCTGTTTGTAACTGATGCAGCAAGTTACATGATCAAAACTAGTACTGCTCTCAAAGTTATATTTCCCAATATCATACATTTGACTTGTCTTTCTCATGGATTACATCGCGTTGCTGAAACTGTTCGTACAAATTTCGCCCTGTTGACAAGTTGATGTCTGTTGTGATGAAGGTGTTTGTTACAGCACCTTATAGAAAACAAGTCTTCAGAGCAGCAGCAGTTGATATTCCCCTGCCACCAGAGCTAATCATAACGCACTGGGGCATTTGGTTGTCTGCAGTTATTTACTACATGTAACATATAGAAACTTTTAAGAGGGTCGTTTCTACATTTCATCATAAAAGTACAGCGTCATTTCAAATTGCCCAAGACGTTCTGAACACCTCAGAAACAGGAGCTAGTTTTGCGTGTATATATGCGCATTTTTCTCATCTTCTAGTGGCAATTGTTACTGTGGAGACGGGCAGTTCTACTCAGTGTGCTTAATACCGCAGACTCTAAACCTGACTCTGTTCCTGGAAGAGTTGAAATACTGAAGGAACGTGTCCAGAGCATACTTAAAAAAACAGGATAAGAAAAATTTTGTATAACTGCAGAAATTGTAATCGATAAGCGCGCTAAACGTCCGAGTAACACGCCGCTAAGAGGAGCAAGGAGCCCCTTTTGCACGCACCTGTGAGGTAGAGAGAAGTATCTCCTGTTACAAGCACGGGAGATGGCTTATTCCGAACACCTGAAACATACAGTGATTGCGAACTGTTAGTTGGTTGGTTGGTTTTGGGGAATGGGACCAAACAGCGAGGTCTCAGTCCAATAGGGTTAGGGAAGGATGGAGAAGGATGTCGGCCGTGTCCTTTCAAAGGAACCAGCCCGGCATTATTGAACCGTCGTCCTCCCGAATGCGAGTCCAGTGTGCTAATCACTGCGCTACCTCGCTCAGTCTATTGCGAACTGTAACAGAAGGGAAGTGGAAAACTAATTGTGAGTACAATAGGTTTCCGTAAATTAATACAAGTACCAGTTTTCTTGCCTGTATTGTTAACGCTTCTTTGTGGATCATTTCAGGCATTTGTTAGTCCTTTCTGTGTTAAAACGATGCCAACTGAGTTTTTATATCATTTTATGCGAACAGTTTGCATTAATATTTTATGTGCTTGTTGTAGAATTTTTTGGTGCATGAATGCACTCATATTTAAGGGATTATTACTGCATGAAATCTGATCCCTAATTACGACACTAGCAGCATTTTCTTGGTCAGGAATGCCTGCTCTGCCCATGCTATTCTGCTTTTTATGTCCTCCTTGCTTCGTCCATCATGTGTTATTTTGTTTCTAAGGTATCATAATTCCTTCACTATGTCTGCTTTGTGTTCGACATTAGATTTATCGTTACTCTTATTCGCTATTCCACATTACTTTCTTCTTTTTTTAAATTGTACACCGTTATTACGAATTAGTGTTTGATTTACGTCTGGCAGTGTGGTGAAGAATTAGTGTTTGGTTTACGTCTGGCAGTGTAGTGAAATAGATAAACAACGAATAGTGTTCAGAACTGCCAGCAGACCGGAACCTACGATGTAGACTACCAGTGGCACACACACGACTCGAACATCTGCTGCCTGCGTAGTTCTCTTATAAGGAGCTTGCACCTTGGTGGCTTCATCTTTGTTCAGGACTCTATTTAATTTATTATTATACAGCGTTACGAGGCGTCCCAGAACACATACTCGCAATAAACCTGAATTTCTCTTCGTGTTTCTACAATGATCAGAAGGCAGTTTTTCTCTAAATATGACAGACAATTTCCCGCTAAAATTTACAAGTTTGGGTCACGATCCGACAGTTATTGGAAAGATATAATATATGCCTCTCTGTGGTGGTTTTAGGAGCAGGTTTAGACACAAAGCCTTCGTACAATGCAAATGGTAAGCAGTAGGTTAGGGTTGTAGGTTAGGGTTTGACTCTTCAACAACTGTGGAGTCATTATAAACAAGAAATACTAAGGATTATCCAACACGTTATGGCACTCGCCAGCATTGATTAAGGAAGACCGAAAACGGGATGCTCGAATTGGATGCTCAAACGGAGATATAAAAACCTTTGTTCCTGATTTGAACAGAATATTTCAAAATGTACGCCACTGCTTTCGGTATCGAGTAGAGAATGATCCGATCGTGAAACATATCAGAGTTTTACAGTTAGGAAGGGAAGCTGACGTTTTACGTTTGAAATTTCATCAAAGATGGACGGAAATTCGGATTGGACATGAATGAGGCAGGAAGTCAGCTGCGATTTATTTGAAGGAACAATTCCTGCGTTCGCCTTTAAAATTATGGAGAGAAGCCATGGAAAGCATAAAACATTGTCAGCAACCGGAGATATGAATATCGCCCTTTCAAATACGTGTCTTAACCCCTGAGCTTCCTTCGGTAAAATGGTTTCCAATATCTATGTTGATCACATACATAACTTCGACAAACTGATTCGTTCTCATTTATTAATTTAATTAAACGAGGAAATCAACTGTTGGATCGTTATTCATCAGACAAAACTGTAGCTATTTTTTCACTTTTATACGACACTACTGCACAAACAATGGGTGGAATTTCAACAAAGATATGAAGCAACCGATATCCAAAATATCTTGGTCTGTTTCTAGCGCTGATAAACTGTATCGTGTTGCACAGTTTCTGTTTAATGATGTATAAACACAGGCAATAACAATCATTTGTAATGCTCAATTTCCCATACATGAGTTAATCTGTATGCAAAATTCCACGCATTCATCAATCAGGAAAAGCAGTTTTTCTGTATCCGAACTTGTACCTGTTTGTCTCATTGATACTGCTCTTTCCAAGACAGAAACAATGAACTGGAAGAGGAACCAGGAACTTGGAGTGCGGACACAAGAATCTGCAGAATGAAAATGTGTGGCAGGTCATTAAGAGTGCTAAGAGAAAAGGTCTGGTTTTAATTCTGTACAGCGATCAAATTTATCCGATCACGATCTTTAGTAACAGCAATCGTGAAACGTGTAACATGAATCTGAAATCCATCACAGAACATAAGACTCGGTAGAAGCAGTCCACCACCTTACCATTTCTTGCAGAGCTTATAGCTATGCAGCACAATAGGTATGCCGAATATGTGTTTAGATATGGAGAAGGTATCACGGCAGTTGAAACTGCAATTCGAGTCGTGAGACTCATGTGGATGGCTTAATGTAAGGGGAAGGGGCAGTTTCCTGCGGCAAATGCTCTTGAATGTAAGAAAGATAGAACTATTTTTCATTTATACATTCTCGAAGAAAGATTATAGTGTAAAATCTGGTAGGTTTCTATATCATTACATACAGAATACTGGCTAGTGATTCTGTCTGTATTGGGGCGTGTCTTGTTTCGGAACTTCCGAGCAGTTTAATACTGCATGTTGAATATGGACCAGGCGACAAGAGTAGTACTTAATAGACTGACTCTTGGGACTAACAATAAAGGTTTTGAAGGAGATTTACTGAACTACATTGTAAGATTTCTTTCCCTCCTCTACAGAGGAGTGTAAGCTATTTTTAAATTTCCTGACAGATTAAAGTTTCTTGTATGTCTGGGACGCTAATGTTTACCTTTCCTTAAAGGGTATTAACTGAAAATGATATGCAAGGGAGACTATGTGGAGCTTGCAAGAGAGAGATACTGATTGGTGTCTGAGTAACTCATTACCTGCGGAATGGAAAGGTCCACATTCGATTCCCAGATCAGTATTCAGTTCTGTCACGGCGTTTCAAAATTGTAAATGAACAAGGAAGAAATAAGAATACGAAAAGACTAGCAAAACCGGAAGTGATATGTGTGGACCATTACCTCATATCATTCACTGTAACAGGCACTTTACCACTGGTTACTCACATGGAACCCAGTTCAAAGCTTTTTTCGTAGTTCGCTGTTCCATGAGGCTTATCACCAGAAAATCATAACAGCAAAGGGGCGAGACAATAATTTATTACGTTGCCTTCTTCCATCAACAATACTTTAAATAACTTGGTAAAGTTTTTCAGAGCTTATCAAGCCCCTGAAAATGTTCAGCACTTTCAATTAATTATAAACTGTTCTGAATAATCATTTCTCAATTTGTTTTCAACTTCATTTTCTGGGATCACTCACTACAAATTCGGTAACGGACATCATCAACACATTTACTGTTATATTTACTTTTATCTGTTGAGCTACACATTTCGAACTCTGGCTACGAACATTGAGATTTTCATTTCTTAGTATTATTTTATTTACAATAATACAATTAAAACTCTTTCTTAGTATAAACATATATTGTTTGTTGAAGTTAAGAGATCTTTGGTTAATCTTCGGATCTGAGGTTTTGACCATTTTACTTACTTATTCTTGTGGTAACTAGCTGCTCACTGCTCACAGAAAAGGCTTTATCAAGAATGTCAAAACACTGGATCCGAAGATTCTGGAAAGAATGATGCCTCATCAAACCCCAAGAACCTTTAAGTTCAGTGACAGTGGCGACGAAAAGCTACGTTCTTATCTTTTGTTTGGTTCGACAGCGGCAAATGGCGATAAAAGTGATGTATCTATGCATTAAAATATATGTAATAGATGAATTAGCAATGTATTCGTCCGAAATTTTTTAATTTAAGAAATAAAGATTTATAAGCTCCTTGATATCGAAATGCATGAAATAAGTACATCTAATGAAAATATTTATATTGATTTAGTTGTAAGTTCCAACAGATAAAAAGTCGTGAAGTAAATATATGTAATGACAAGGGATGTATACCGTAGATGTTTCCGATACAGACTTGCGTTGTGACGTCTGCAAACCATTTTTCTTTAAATTTCGATTGTGTTATATACCTAATCAATAGATACTTGGTCAGTGAGCCTGAATTTTGGCTCACACTTTCTCCTCTCAGTATGAATCTGTTTACCATCTCATTTACTGTGCACGCACCTCTCCGGTATTAGACATGTTTGTTTATCCTACATCTCCTATGAGCTCGTTCCAACGCTCTATCGTTTGTGTCCGATTTCCAGGCGTCCTCTGAGCAAAATGGCTCAGTAGTTAAAGTATTGTTTGCACATCCAGGAGTTGCTGGATTCAAATCCCTATCCCCATGGTGCAGATTTAACATATGCCTAGTTCATCTACATACCTTGGAGCGAAATGTGGGTTGATTGCGTTGGAAAGCACACGGCCAGTACTCTTCTACACCCTTGTTCATTCAGTGCTTGTTTTCCATGTCTGATATCCTCATTGTTGATAGGACGTTAAACCCTTATAAATCTTCCTTTTCTAAACTCAGTAATATCCCACAGTCAGTATCAGGACATCTAAAAATGTACAACAATCCACTTTTCTAGCCTCAGTACTATTCCACAGTCTGTAATAGCACATGTCAAAATTTATAACAATCCGCTTTAAGTACCTCCTCCCATCTGACTTGGAATCTATGCTTAAAGGCATAACAGAATTCCCATTTTTCTCTCGATGCTAGTGTTCATCCTCTGCTTTGCCACTCCTTTACTTTCATCAGCTTGGTTCGTTATCCTCTAGCCAATCACCTCATTCGTTTTCTCTTTCATACGACCAACTCTCATGTGAACTCCCCAGCACCAATTGAACGTATCATTTACAGTAACCATGCGTATTTATTATACTTCTCACTAAGAGTTAACTCCAGTAATAGATGAACTTAAGTCTCTTAAAAAGGATCCACGTGGGAAGAATAATAATTGTGCCTGTTTACAGTACATTGGTTTTTAACTGATATTCGTAACTTTCACAGTTAAGGTTAACTGTATATGTTAACGTTTAAAATCCACACCACCTTACGTCTTATTTAAAGCTATTCCACAAGTCAAAATCTACTTAATTTCATTGTCTTTCTATCCATGTTTTCCAGTAATATGAAGTACTACCATACCATGAAAATCACTTACCATTAACATTTACTGAATCCTGAAATCATCATTAATCACATTCTTTTTAATAAAGCACCGCCATGACTTCTCCATTCCTTTTTTAGACCAGAAAATTTACATTTTTGTTTATTTTAACTGTTCATTTCCTTTGGTTGAAAAACTGATGTAAATGTTACTGCTGGCATCTCAACATCTGTTTTCGGAGAGAGGGGTGACTCACCAATAAAAACGAAATAAAATGAGTTTAATCAAAAACCTAATCATCCGCAATTTCTTGTCGCAATCGTTTCTGTAAGTCTTCCTTGCTTTGCGACTCTGTGAAAACCGAAGAGTGCCACGACCTTTCTCACTCTGGTGGAAAGCCCGCTCTTGCGTGTCATGAAGGACGAGTATATCTGCACATAGGTGAAATTCCTCAATTGCCACAGACACGGTTTGTTCCCTGAGCCAGCCATTAAGAGAACGAGCAAAGTGGTACGAAGCGAAGGGCGAAGCAGAGAGTAGATTTAATTGCGGCGGGGCGAGGCGAGGTGAAGAGAAGCGACCGGACTGAAAATGGCGCCGTCGGTCAGGGAGGGGCTCGGGGGCGGACTGAACGTCTTCCGTGCCGGATTCTGATATCCATATGACCTTGGTCGGGGCAGAATTTTTTTGCTGAATTCGAAATGAAACGCCCAGAAAAAATCGACTCTTACATTAGCGCAACCTTGGCGGAGGGGGGAGGGGAGAGAGCGCATGCGCAGAAACCGCTTCGCGAGCGAGCCACGCCCGACGGTGTGCTGCTAGTCTCGGTGGGGTATCTTTCGCGCACAAGTCTTTGCAAGCTCGCCGCGGCGCCACGCTATGAATTACGATATCCGCGACTTCTACGATTACCCTATGTTCGGGTCGTTTCACGTCATAGGAATACCTGCTATATATCAACAAGTAAGTTTCCTTACGATCGACACTTGAATTCTTTTTTTGCGAACTTTTGATGTCGATTCATATTTTATTTTCATTTTGAAATTAGTACTAATTATAATATCCTTTCTTCTAAGAATTGGCATGATTGGGCTTTGTGTCATCCGTATTTTTGAAAATAACATTTTATATTCTGTGATATTACCAAATTCAGTATTTGTTGTAAAGTTTTGTATCGTTTTTATTCAGGATTTTTAGTTGCCTTTGGCCAGTTAAAATACAATCAAACCGAACTACAACAATTTCATTTTATGAAAAGATTTTACTAATGCCGTACAGTGGTGGGTCTCTTAAACCTTATTTTTTTTATTAAATGTTAAGAATATAGCTTCGAAAGCAATCCAACAATATAATTCGCAAAAAGATTTTTTGCCTATTTATTACGTCTACAGAACAAACGTGCCACATATTCATTACACACTTCGTGTTTTAATGTTTAGGCTTTTGAACAGCGTGGCATTAGTGTTGATAGATCATGAACTCAGTTCAGATCTCGAAACACACTGGACAAGCAGTGTCATTTACGCGAAAATAACAAGGAAATCACTCCCGTAAGGTGTTATACTGACTCTGACAACTGAGAATATGAGCAGTGGAACCCAGTGAATGACCCACACTAACTAAAAGTTATGTGCAAAACGAAGTATGCTCATGCGGTTCTATAGGCGCCTTCATAGGCTGAATTATCGCTTATTTCCATATTTAAATGACAGTAACAACAGAAATTTATCTGACGTTATCACGTTGGAATAGTAATGAGAAACTTATTATTATAGCAAAATTATTTTAATTCATTCACCATTCCCACATTGGTACTATTAAGTATACAGCTAAAATTATTTGTTTATTACACATACACTGTATTCGAAATTTGCATTGGAATTCCACTATTTTTTCCTCTTTTCCTTGTTTTTATGGTATATTTAGTAATTATATTGCTTTTAGTGTTCTGTGTTCCAAGTAAGACACTGTTCTATACGTGAGCCTTGCACTGATGTCCTAATCCAATGCCTAATTTCATGACACTTACGAATCCACGAATCACCCATTAGAAATATGCATTTTCTCTCGACTTAAGTTGTGGGCCTAAACTGAAGTCCGTTTGGACATTCTGAATCACAAACTTACATAAACTTCCTCTCTTCAGCTGTGATTCATTACGAATGCACCTACCAATTCACTTTTATCTGTCAATACGATTTTTGTGTCTTTTTGTTTTGTTAAACAGATAAGGTGGAATTCCATCCATATTCTTTCTGTCTTTTAGTTACAATCGTTTATTAAAGTCGAAGCAAATTTCTTTTAATATATCGTTCTTCTTCATCCAATATTCTTTTATGATTTCACTTCCTTCGTTTCTCTGTCTTCATATCACATCTTTCATGTTCTTTCTGCTTCTTCAGTGATGGGTATCATCACCCATTATTTTTTCTCGGGTCCAGCTGGTTATTTGCTTTCCCCAGAGGTACGTTCAGATCTGTTTTGTTACCATGTTGTCATTCATTACATATAAATGTTTAAAAATTATAAATTTTTCTCTTCATTATTATTGTTTCTGCATTTTTTATCATTTGGTATGTTAAATCATTCCTCAAACCTGTTAGTGTATTCGTTTTATGTGCCTTAATTGTACTTTTCGTTATTTGTAATAACTTCCCTAATTTATAATTCAGTATTAAATATGTGTCTTTACAGAGGAATTCTGAATTCACATATGTGAAAGGTAATCTTAAAATCACTTATGTCCACTTTACATGCTTTCTCAAGGCAATTTTTTTTGTTATTATTAAAATTCGACATATTCTTCCTCCATACCAACGAAGATACCACAAACTTTTTACTATAAAATTTAAGTTTGTGTTATTCTTTCCTTTTTGCTTGGACGACTAAGAAAGAGACACTACATTCCATTTGAAATTTGCTCCTCCTGTGAAGTATGTTGCGAGTGTTGATGTCAGTATATATCCGACTCATTTTTCAAAAATGTTGTAAAACTAAATTACAGTATATATAGATATAAATTACGCTAAAGGCATACAGAATAGTTTCATTTTTTTGTTCGTGTCTATTCTACTTCCACTATATTATTCTTCTATCTCAGAGGAGTTTTTGATGTCAACTACACTTATTTACATAGATAACATTACTCAGATCTTCAAGAGTTCGTTTCCCTCTTCGTAATCACCGTGGTCACAAACTGTGACTAGCTATCGATTAACTCCGATCGCTCCTGTTAGGTTTCAGTTTCTCATGTAACTAATACAAAGTAGTTTTGTTCTACGCATACTCAGAAGTTCGTTATCTCACACGTCGTGCGATGACTGAATGAAGACACTAGAATCTGAGAGTAGAATGTACGCTCTAAACAAACTGTCTAACGCAGGCAGTCTTAAAACCAATAACGAAAGCGGGCTGACGCTAGGAGAGGGAGAGAGAGAGTGCCGTCAGAGAACGTTCTAAATGATCTCAGTCATGAGAGTGGCTTTTTCACGGATCACCACTTCCAACGCGGAAAATACTCTACTAGACAAGGAATTCTGGAAATTTAGTTAGTTCATAAAGAAATCAGTTATACCGACCTCAAATCTTCAACTGTTTCGCTGGCTGTTTTACTTTAGCAAGAAATTTCACGCATTTCGAGAAGTGTTCACGTAGTTTCTTTTGTTTTCCCCTACATCTTAAGATTACCCGTTAAATGATTCCGTCATTAATTGTGTATCTCTTCATTACACATTGTTACGTTGTTCTTCGGTAAGTTTGTTTGCATTTATATTACTGTTATTGAAATTTACCATAAAACTATTTTATATTGTGTTCCAGATATTTATTCTGAAACATTACCCAGTATTTATTCCCTTATGTCATGCCTTTATTTGATACTGATGCCGAAAATGAAGTAAAGGAAGTTAGAGCACGCCACCTGCTTGGTAGCAGTTTTGACCTAAAAGTGCTCGTTTTACCAAGTACACGGATGCTTGTGTCCTAAAAACAGTTTGGCTGCCTCACGGTACTATATCCACGCTGAATGAAAAGTCTTCGCGCCAAAAGTCCTGAATGAGAGCATGCGCAAGGAGACAGCAAATATGGCTGACTTAGAAACCATAAAATGTAGTCCTTGCCGTGTCTTACTGATTTCATGAGACTTTAATTTCATTATTACGTCTTTCGTAAAAAGATATAAGAGAACGGAAAAGTGTCGCTTATTTTAAACAACCTCGAAATGTCACTTTCGCAGCTATAGTTACGTGTGTGACACCATCGAGCCCGCGAGAAATAACACGAAAAGACGCACATACTTTGGAAAAACACTCCATACACTTTAACGGCTAAGAAGAAAATCTGCATTGTAATAATTCATTTATAGTAATCCTGTGCCACATGCATAATCTGAGTTCTACCAAAATATTTCGCCGCGCGCATTTTGTTTTGCATAGTGTAACAACAATTCTCATGAGCTTTTAGAAGACTCTGATGTAATAAATAAAGAGAAATAGAAATAAGAGCATGCCATAATAGACCGTAAGATACTGAAGCGTTTTTGATTCTCTATCTGGTGAGGATTTCACACGTGACGTAGATTAGCACCTTTCCTTCGAACTGTATGTGTTTCTTGCGTGGACCGTCATGATAAGTGTGTGAAGAGATTTTTGGTGTCGGTGAGAGGTGAAACATGGTGTGATACACAGCAAAACATTCCAACTGAACGCCATCAAAGGGTCTTTAGTGCATAATGTACGGATTCGACAGAAGGCTCACCATCAATTATCAGGCTGTGAGACACTGTGAAGACGTTTGGGATTTAATCGTGAGCATAAACGATCTGCGGACTTTTTTTCAATTTCTTGGATATATTCCAACCTCTGTCTTCCCCAACAGTTTTTGGCTCCCACTAGTAACATGGAAGCCACTCCCTGACATCTTAACCCATATCCTATCATCCTTTTCTTCTTTTTTTCAGTTTTCCACATACTTATTTCCTCATTCTTTTAAGTCCACTTAAGACCTCCTCATTCTTATCAGTCCACTTAATTGTCAGGATCATTTTGTACCACCCCATTTGAAACACTTCGATTCTCTTGTTATCTGGTTTCCCGGCTATACGTGATTCACCACTACACAATGATGAGCACCAGTACATTCTCCGAACACCCTCCACAAATTAAGGCTGGTGTTTGATATAAGTAGACTTCTTTTGGCCAGGAATTCTCTCTTTACCAATACTATCGTGCTTTTTACGTCCCTTTTGCTTGGCCCGTTATAAGTTATTTTGCTTCGAAGGTGGCAGAATTCCTTCACTTTGTCTACTTCGTGGTCTCTAACTTTGATGTTAAATCTATCGCTAATCCCGTTGCTGCTACTCCTCATTATTTTCGTATTTCTTTAGTTTACTCACAATCCATAGTCTGTGCTGACTGTTAATTCTGTTCATCAGGACCGGTAATTCCTCTTCGATTTTACTGAGGATAACAATGTAATTGGTATCCTTTCACCCTTAATTTTTATCCCTCTCCTGAACGTCCTGATAAAATCAGAAGCCAAATCGCACAATCGTCAGTGATCTGTAACACGGAGGCTGTGTACACGATAAGTCAAAGACTCTTATTATGAAAGTAAAAGTTCTTAGACTTGAGTACAGGATAAAGGCCGTATAATTAAAACATGACGAAGTCTTCTTTTCGTAGCCGGACTTCGTAGCAGAAGTGAATTGTACCTATGTGTGTTTCGATCTCCCATAGGAATTCGCTGGCATGAAGAGAGCACAGTGCTATCGTGATGACAAATATAATAATCTTGAACATGTTGAGCCCACAGCATCTGTTAACAGAAACAGTCCCATTTGTTGCTGCAATTTGGAACTAAAAGTCTGTAACCTTCTCAAAGTTCTGCACTAGAAACCATGCAATCACTCCATGTCATGGTGTTCCACACGGTGTAGGGCAGTAACCCTCACCTTATCCAAAGCATTTTCACAACCTAGACCTCACAGATATCTCCTGCGGAATTTATGCTCTTGCTGATTTATAGCGTTCTGCCTGCTATGTTATACATTCACGCTGTCATGCATATATTCATGTGATGGCTACAGAAGCGCGCATTCATTCTTCCGTGGAACCTTCTGTTCCAACCCCTTCCTAAAGAAAGAAATACTCAACGCGTAATGTTCATTAAATTAAATCAAAAAGATTTCTATTCCAACTCTCCGTTGCATTTCTTAATAGGCCATTACTTACTGAAACATATTCTGATATAATATTTTTGAACACGAATATTTAACCACAAGTCCTTGATGTGAAATTCCCCTTTAAGCTGGAGAGTAAGTTATCCCATGTCTTTTTCAATAAATATTTACCAGTTCGATTTTCTGATCGAATTTCAGAAAGGAGGAAGACAAAGGAAGATTAGATATTAGCTTCTCGTCAGGACCAGGCAAAGGAGAAGAACTTCGGATTATGGAAAGTAATCGGACATGTGCTTCTCGAAGAAACCATCCCAACATTGCCTTAATTGATTTAGGGTTTTGTTATTACGAAATCGATAAACCCCCAACCCCGATTCTGTAAAGAATCGAACTCTCTTCTATAAAACAACTTCAAACAGATGATTACTTTGAAAATGAGTTAATTTGTTAGATATTTGACGTTAAACATGTAAGTGAGACAAAACTGGATCAATATAGTGTGAGTAATTCGCAAACCGTTTTAAGCAAAAGTTGGTTTTCCATACAGCTTAAAATTTATGACGTCATATGACGTCACACTGATTCTGTCTGAAAAATGTGTTGCAAGTAGCATGAGTAGTAAACATGTAATAAATTAAAATGCCATGGCTGATGCTGAAGCTATATTACATAAACAGCGAAAATGTAGTAAGCGATACAGTTCTTTCGTTTCATTATTTTATCGGGGTGTCAGCAAGAAAAAGTTTCGAAAAGGTTTGAAATTATGTGGGAAGTTTGTTTCGAATCGCTAAGTGCTCTCATTCTCAAGTATCGCATGAATATACTGCAGGTTATTTGCACTCCGTGAGTTACTGTACGTCAATTTACACTATGTGATCAAATGTGTCCGGACACCTGGCTGAAAATGACTTACAAGTTCGTGGCGCCGTCCATCGGTAATGCTGAAATTCAGTATGATATTGGCCTACCCTTAGGCTTGTTGAGAGCTTCCACTCTCGCAGACATATGTTCAATCAGGTGCTGGAAGGTTTCTTGGGGAATGGCAGTCCATTTTTCACGGAGTGCTGCACTGAGGAGAGGTATCGCTGTCGGTCGGTGAGGCCTAGCACAAAGTCGGCGTTCCAAAACTTCCCAAAGGTGTTCTATAGGATTCAGGTCAGGACTCTGTGCAGGCCAGTCCATTACAGGGATGTTATTGTCGTGTAACCACTCCACCACAAAACGTGCATTATGAACAGGTGCCAGATCGTGGTGAAAGATGCAATCGCCATCCCCGAATTGCTGTTCAACAGTGGAAAGCAAGAAGGTGCTTAAAACATCAATGTAGGCCTGAGCTGTGATAGTGCCACGCAAAACAACATGGGGCGCAAGCCCCCTCCATTGAAAAACACGACCACACCATAACACCACCGCCTCCGAATTATACTGTTGGCACTATACACGCTGGCAGATGACGTTCGCCGAAAATTTGCCATACCCACACCCTGCCATCGGGTCACCACATTGTTTACCGTGACTCGTCACTCCAAACAACGTTTTTCCACTGTTCAATCATTCTATGTTTACGCTCCTTACACGAAGCGAGGCGTCGTTCTGCGTTTACCGGCGTGATGTGTGGCTTATGAGCAGTCGCTACACTAGACCATGAAATCCAAGTTTTCTCACCTCCCGCCTAACTTTCATAGTACTTGCAGTGGATCCTGATGCAGTTTGGAATTCCTGTGTGATGGTCTGGATAGATGTCTGCCTATTACACATTACGACCCTCTTCAACTAACGGCAGTTTCTGTCAGTCAACAGACGAGGTCGGCCTGTACGCTTTTGTGCTGTACGTGACCCTTCAAGTGTCCACTTCACTATCACATTGGAAACAGTGTACCTAGTTATGTTTAGGAGTGTGTAAATCACGCGTACAGACGTATGACACAAGTGACACCCAATCACCTGACCACGTTCGAAGTCTGTGAGTTCGACGAAACGCCTCATTCTGCTCTCACACGAAGTCTAATGACTACTGAGGTCGCTGATATGGAGTTCCTGGCAGTAAGTGGCAGCACAATGCACCTAATATGAAACGTATGTTTTTGGGGGTGTCCGGATACTTTTGATCACATGGTGTATATTCACAGTTTCTGACTGTAATGCTTGTCTCACTATGTTACATCTTCTTCGTGAGGTATGATAAAAACGAATAAATTACGACAGCGTTTAAAATTTTTAAATCCGGTCAGTAGTTATGTGAAATACTGAAAATCAAACTCCTGTTGCCCTCACAAGCCATTAGATAAGCAAGCTGCAACCGGGATCGTACTTCATGAACCATGAAATGCGTTAGCATGTTTACCATTCAGCTAGTTTGAGGCGCTAGCGCATTATCAAGCTACTTCATACCGAAACCTTAATATATGATATGACACACACAGCAGTGTGGGGAGAAGCAACATGTTATGGCGTGCCCTGTAAAAGTTTCACACAACTGTAGTAGGCAGGGACACAACTGTCACAGATGTCAAACCCATATGAAAAAAGAAAAATGTGTGGGTTTTCTGACCATACCAGCGTACATCTCAAATTAAAACACGTTACTGCAACTAGACCAATGTCTTACTGCGCCACCTCGCTCGGATGTTCGAGAATAATATCGTTGATACTAACTGGGAAGCAAATTCACAACCAGTGGTTCTACTCGTGGACTCGAACATTTTTCGTGAAAATCTACTTAAAAAGTTTTGTACCTACCTACTTGTATTGAAATAAATTTGTCTATTACGGGACTGTCGTACGAATATTGTTAACTTTATTTTCAGGATGCAGTGATTTACAGCTCCTACAAACTTTCGGAAACTCGTTGTTTGCACGCAGCTGTATTGTCACTATCTTAAACGACCAATTTCAGTCAGAAACGGACCATCTTCATGTATAATGTGACATCGTAAATCAAGTGCTTGACGAAGCATAACTGTTAACTGGTCTACGGGATGATGCTTGCTAATAGTTACGAATTGCATGCATGTGACCCCGTTAATCAGATGCGTGACTGATCATAACTGTTAACTGGTTTACGAGATGACGCTTGTTAATAGATACGATTTGCATGCATCTGAGTAATGATGTCACATTATACCTAAGAATGGTCTCTTATAATCGGAACTGGTTATTTACTAAAGCGACAATACATCTCAATGCAATCAATGATTTTCGAAGAATATCATTAATGTTGTTAATACCATAACTTTTTCGATAGTTTAAAATTGTACGCCAAACGTAGACTTGATCGCAGAATTGAGCCACCATCTTTGAGCAAAGGATCCAGAATGTTTATCATGTACTACCGTTTTCTTCTTCACATCTACAAAATTGCCTTCGGTTAACAGAAGAACTATTATCGTTTATATGAGTCGAAATTTATGTTTGTTGACCCAGGTGAACTGTATGCCACACATCATTATCATTATCATTGTTATTATTGTCATCATCACTACTTATGAATGTATTGGTAAATAAGCGAAAGTGCGTGAAAAGACAACGAGAAGAAATCGCTTTTAATGATATTTAAATAAACTGTAACTGATTCTCGCGTATGTCACTCTAAATTTTGCATTTGCAACAACTTGGCAATGCCTTTCATTTTCGTGTAATATAACGTAATAGTTAAGCTACTGGACTCAAATTTAAGAGACGTAGAATTCAGATGACTGAACGAAAACTCTGATTCAGGTTTCAAGTGCATTCCTTAAATGGTTTCCTGCCGATACCTGCGTAACTGTGTGCTTCTCTATCTTTGCTAAAACCCTACATCGACAAAACAACCTCTTTCATTCCTTCTTTCGAATCATTGGCTTATAGGGAAGATTCCGGTAAGTTTTCCTTGAGATTCAGTCAGAACTGACCTCGCTTATCTGCAAAGTACGATGAAGGAGCTGTTCGAGTTGTTCGTAATTTTGTTCTGCAGGCTTGCTGAGTTTTATGCAGTGCGCAGAAACGAAAAGCCATAGCAACATCCTTTGTATAAATATGTTTTGAAAAATAATTCAGTCTTGAGCAAATACAGTTTTCTTGTTTTTCACCATATATCTGCTAAATTTCAGAATGATCAGTGGGTTACTTTTATTTTCTGCTGCATAACAAATATAATTTGTGTCGTAACACAGCTAGTTTTGCGTCTGTTATCATTATATTCATTACATTTTAACAAAAAAATATGTCTTTATAACACATACTGTCTGTTGTCTGCAGTTCAGCTGATATTTAGGTTTAGATTGTCATCATTTCTGAAGCAAACAGAGACTCAAGAAGTGAGTCTTAATTTTAAGATGTATAACCTCTTGCAGTCAGAAACTCGCATGAGAGCTCTCGTGATGCATGTTACACACTGAAAAAAATACGTATGTGTACCTCAAATGGTAAAGGTTAATGGACATAAGAGTTTTATATCTCAATGATATCATGATCATTACAGACAGAGCGCTACCACAGCTTGTTACGCAACGGAGAGTATCTGCCGTATTTGTAGTAAAGGAACCGATTCGGCCTTCACCTTAAGCCTTTGGAAATCTGACCCACGCCGATTCTTGGCCCTCCCCCTACAACTCAATCAGTGTGGTAGTTTGCTTGACACTGTACGATCAATCGCCAGAGTTCAGAATTTAGCTCATTGTCAGAACCAGTAATTTTTATTTATTTATACAGCTGTCATACTCGAATCGGTTTGGGTTATAGGTTAAACTTAGGTCTTCTCATAACTATCTGCATAATTTAGTTCTTAAAGTGGAGCAAAGAAAGGGCAAACAACAACTGGATTGATTAATTTATGGCTTCGACACATTCGCAAATTCGTGATAGAAATATTTGACAGAAATACCTTCTCAGAGCGCTGATCAGGAAATGTAGCGACAACACTCGCTGCACGACTTAAGTAGCTGAATAAATCTGATTTTGGAAACAAATATTCCTATATTAACTATTTTGCTGTGTGCAACGATGGAAATGGTAATGAAGTGTAGAGTTATTAATAAGTTAGAGTGTTGCCAGGGTAAATCCGTCAGTCTGCGGTGGATAGTGGGTTGCGGAGTTTAGAAGGCGCGAGAGAGGTGCGTTTATAGCAGTGTACCGCACGTCTCTAGAGGAACGGAAGGTTCCAAATGATTGGAAAAGAGCACAGGTAGTCCCAGTCTTCAAGACGGGTCGTCGAGCAGATGCACAAAACTGTAGGCCTATATCTCTGACGTCGATCTGTTGTAGAATTTTAGAACATGTGTTTTGCTCGAGTATCATGTCGTTTTTGGAAACCCAGAATCTACTATGTAGGAATCAACATGGAATCCGGAAACAGCGATCGTGTGAGACCCAACTCGCTTTATTTGTTCATGAGACCCAGAAAATATTAGATACAGGCTCCCAGGTAGATACTATTTTCCTTGACTTCCGGAAGGCGTTCGATACAGTTCCGCACTGTCGCCTGATAAAGAAAGTAAGAGCCTACGGAATATCAGACCAGCTGTGTGGCTGGATTGAAGAGTTTTTAGCAAACAGAACACAGCACGTTGTTCTCAATGGCGAGACGTCTACAGACGTTAGAGTAACCTCTGGCATGCCACAGGGGAGTGTTATGGGACCATTGCTTTTCACAATATATATAAATGACCTAGTAGATAGTATCGGAAGTTCCATGCGGCTTTTCGCGGATGATGCTGTAGTATACAGAGAAGTTGTAGCATTAGAAAATTGTAGCGAAATGCTGGAAGATGTGCAGCGGATAGGCACTTGGTGCAGGGAGTGGCAACTGACCCTTAACATAGACAAATGTAATGTATTGCGAATACATAGAAAGAGGGATCCTTTATTGTTTGATTATATGATAGCGGAACAAACACTGGTAGCAGTTACTTCTGTAAAATATCTGGTAGTATGCGTGCGGAACGATTTGAAGTGGAATGATCATATAAAATTAATGGTTGGTAAGGCGGGTACCAGGTTGAGATTCATTGGAAGAGTCCTTAGAAAATGTAGTCCATCAACAAAGGAGGTGGCTTACAAAACACTCGTTCTTACTTGAGTATTGCTCATCAGTGTGGGATCCGTACCAGATAGGATTGACGGAGGAGATAGAGAAGATCCCAAGAAGAGCGGCGCGTTTCGTCACAGGGTTATTTGGTAAGCGTGATAGTGTTACGGAGATGTTTAGCAAACTCAAGTGGCAGACTCTGCAAGAGAGGCGCTCTGCATCGCGGTGTAGCTTGCTGTTCAGGTTTCGAGAGGGTGCGTTTCTGGATGAGGTATCAAATATGTTGCTTCCCCCTACTTATATCTCCTCAGGAGATCACGAATGTAAAATTAGAGAGATTCGAGCGCGCACGGAGGCTATCCGGCAGTCGTTCATCCCGCGAACCATACGCGACTGGATCAGAAAAGGGAGGTAATGACAGTGGCACGTAAAGTGCCCTCCGCCACACACTATTGGATGGCTTGCGGAGTATAAATGTAGATGTAGATGTACACTGAAGTTTTGAGTAGGGCTATCAGGTGAACCCGGATAGTTGAGTAGGTAAAGCAGTGTCCATGAAAGCATAAGTCTCGATTACCATTCCGCAAGCAATGTTCATTCGTATATATTTGAGGCTAAAAGAGTCTTCAAATTGCAATAATAGATTGCAGGTTCAAAATTTGATTATGTGCCTTTACCATTGCAGCTCCCCGCATTATTTTGAGTCAGAACTGCTGCTGTAAGGCTATATAGTCCTCTCCGTCTATTAGAATAAGGGGAGAAAGACATCTGACGTGTAGGAAGGTCCTCGAACGGCGAACTGATCTACCCTGTATGTGCTAAGGTTGCCCGTATTGGCCCATTAGAATGGCTCCCTGGGCATTTCGAGTCGAATAATTAGGCAGTTAAAATGTATTATGGAAATTTCCAATGCCGCATTACACGAGTGGCCATGTGAACGAGGCCCGAGGTTAAAAATTAGCGGCTGAAGGGGATCAATGCCTGGCACGAGGAACTTGCATGGTCTGCGCGTTGTTATTAAGCATGCCGTGCCGGTAGCGAGGTCCAACCATGACTAACGCGGCGGCCCTTGAGAAAATAGCGTGATCAATGGCACTGAGGGCGGGCACGCAGCAGCCAGAGATCTTGCTCGATTTAAAAATGCGTTCCCACTGTTCAGCCCTACCGCGACTCGCGACATTTCACCCGTGACATTTTAAACACCGCAAGAAACACGGACGAATTATCGTTTCCCTTACAATCGCGCTATCCACCTGCCTGTATTTACAAACTTTTCTCGCTTAGTAATATATCATTCGGTAGCACGTGTAGCAGACAATAGGGAATATACGGAGTTTGCGGTGGCACTCTTCAAGGTGTAGCCGTGGAGAAGAATGTTTCTAGTTAAAATTTGCGGAACATTAATGAAGTACTTTCGAGTGGCCGAGAGCATAAAATGGAATAACAACTCGACTTAAGACCTGAATGAGAGATAATATTGAGGATCATTAATCCGCATTGCTGGACTTTGCAAAAAGCTCAAATCAAAATGTGTAGTACCTGGAAAACGGATTGGTGATGACAGATTAGCATTCCACATTGCGTATGGTGTATTCTCCTCATTGTCTCTGTTCAGCAGTATACAGGATGTCCCAGTGGGGATGGACAATATTTAGCGATGTGACAGGAACGATCACCCGAAGCAAAAATGTCTAGTAAACATTGGTTCTAAACTGCATACATTAATAGCCATGAACACTTCTTTATCGATACTGTGAAATAAATCTCGTCCACTGCAACCTCTTCGCCTCCCATATTTTAGGAGGTAGAATAGGTCAAAAGAAGAAAAAATTGTGAAGTGAGAAAAGGCTCTAAAATGCATACCTTAAGAGCTATGAGCACTTGTTCAGTAGAAGAGATATGTTTCACAGTAGCGAGCATGAAGAAGCGCTCCTAGCCCTTAAGGTATGAGTTTTATAGCCAATGTTTACTATACACTTTTACTTCGAATGATCGTTCCTATCAATGCCGAAATATCGACCATTCCGCCTGGGACACCCTGTTTGATTAACGACACTAATATCTTTGGCCGCAGAAGCAACAAAAGTCGTTCAATCTGGATTCTCTTCTCTACCACACGGTTCAAGTTATCGAAAGCTTCCAAGCAAGCCATAGGTTAATAATAAGTTTTTTGTACCACGTGGATCATATTCGTAAAATTTTTGTGGGGAGTACAGACTTGTAGGAACTCACTTTTTATTTTAGTCTAAGGCGGAGAAATTCTCCTGACGACATTCCACGTATCTCTAAGAGAAGAGAGCAGTGATATAATGTCTTACCGCATTTGCAGAAGAATGTTTGTTAGACTCAGATGAAATTAGCAAGCTAAATTTACGGTAATTAGTCTAGTACACCAGGTGTGTCGGTTTGACGTGTATTCTCGCACCTGTGAAGGAAAAAGCCTGATTGGTTCCCGCCTCTGCTTCAAAAACACAACACACCAACTGTTACAACACTGTTGTTGTGGTCTTCAGTCCTGAGACTGGTTTGATGCAGCTCTCCATGCTACTCTATCCTGTGCAAGCTTTTTCATCTCCCAGTACCTACTGCAACCTACATCCTTCTGAATCTGCTTAGTGTATTCACCTCTTGGTCTCCCTCTACGATTTTTACCCTCCACGCTGCCCTCCAATACTAAATTGGCGATCCCTTGATGCCTCAGAACATGTCCTACCAACCGATCCCTTCTTCTGGTCAAGTTGTGCCACAAACTTCTCTTCTCCCCAATCCTATTCAATACTTCCTCATTAGTTATGTGATCTACCCATCTAATCTTCAGCATTCTTCTGTAGCACCACATTTCGAAAGCTTCTATTCTCTTCTTGTCCAAATTATTTATCGTCCATGTTTCACTTCCATACATGGCTACACTCCATACGAATACTTTCAGAAATGACTTCCTGACACTTAAATCAATACTGGATGTTAACAAATTTCTCTTCTTCATAAACGCTTTCCTTGCCATTGCCAGCCTACGTTTTATATCCTCTCTACTTCGATCATCATCAGTTATTTTGCTCCCCAAATAGCAAAACTCCTTTACTACTTTAAGTGTCTCATTTCCTAATCTAATTCCCTCAGCATCACCCGACTTAATTAGACTACATTCCATTATCATTGTTTTGCTTTTGTTGATGTTCATCTTATATCCTCCTTTCAAGACACTGTCCATTCCATTCAACTGCTCTTCCAAGTCCTTTGCTGTCTCTGACAGAATTACAACGTCATCGGCGAACCTCAAAGTTTTTATTTCTTCTCCATGAATTTTAATACCTACTCCGAATTTTTCTTTTGTTTCATTTACTGCTTGCTCAATATACAGATTGAACAACATCGGGGAGAGGCTACAACCCTGTCTTACTCCCTTCCCAACCACTGCTTCCCTTTCATGTCCCTCGACTCCTATAACTGCCATCTGGTTTCTGTACAAATTGTAAATAGCCTTTCGCTCCCTGTATTTTACCCCTGCCACCTTTAGAATTTGAAAGAGAGTATTCCAGTCAACATTGTCAAAAGCTTTCTCTAAGTCTACAAATGCTAGAAACGTAGGTTTGCCTTTCCTTAATCTTTCTTCTAAGATAAGTCGTAAGGTCAGTATTGCCTCACGTGTTCCAGTGTTTCTACGGAATCCAAACTGATCTTCCCTGAGGTCAGCTTCTACTAGTTTTTCCATTCGTCTGTAAAGAATTCGTGTTAGTATTTTGCAGCTGTGACCTATTAAACTGATAGTTCGGTAATTTTCACATCTGTCAAGACCTGCTTTCTTTGGGATTGGAATTATTATATTCTTCTTGAAGTCTGAGGGTATTTCACCTGTTTCATACATCTTTCTCACCAGATGGTAGAGTTTTGTCAGGACTGGCTCTCCCAAGGCCGTCAGTAGTTCCAATGGAATATTGTCTACTCCGGGGGCCTTGTTTCGACTCAGGTCTTTCAGTGCTCTGTCAAACTCTTCACGCAGTATCATATCTCCCATTTCATCTTCATCTACATCCTCTTCCATTTCCATAATATTGTCCTCAAGTACATCGCCCTTGTATAGACCCTCTATATACTCCTTCCACCTTTCTGCTTTCCCTTCTTTGCTTAGAACTGGGTTTCCATCTGAGCTCTTGATATTCATACAAGTCGTTCTCTTATCTCCAAAGGTCTCTTTAATTTTCCTGTAGGCAGTATCTATCTTACCCCTAGTGAGATAGGCCTCTACATCCTTACATTTGTCCTCTAGCCATCCCTGCTTAGCCATTTTGCAATTCCTGTCGATCTCATTTTTGAGACGTTTGTATTCCTTTTTGCCTGCTTCATTTACTGCATTTTTATATTTTCTCCTTTCATCAATTAAATTCAATATTTCTCCTGTTACCCAAGGATTTCTACTAGCCCTCGTCTTTTTACCTACTTGATCCTCTGCTGCCTTCACTACTTCATCCCTCAAAGCTACCCATTCTTCTTCTACTGTATTCCTTTCCCCCATTCCTGTCAATTGCTCCCTTATGCTCTGCCTGAATCTCTGTACAATCTCTGGTTCTTTTAGTTTATCCAGGTCCCATCTCCTTAAATTCCCACCTTTTTGCAGTTTCTTCAGTTTTAATCTACAGGTCATAACCAATAGATTGTGGTCAGAGTCCACATCTGCCCCTGGAAATGTCTTACAATTTAAAAACACTATAACAAACAAAACGAAGTCTATACGATAAGGTATTACAGCAAATCCCGGTACGTGATGTCAATCGTGATTAACACGGTAAAGGTAGTGCCAACAATCGCTCTGGATTTCACTACAAATCAGCGTGTAACCTATGAATTTCACGTCACTTAAAAACAAGATATTTCACGTAATTTATAGACTGAGGTGGCAGAAGTCACGGGATACGTTATAATATCGTGTCAGACCTCCTTTTGCTCAGCGTAGTGCAGCAACACAACGTGTTATGGACTCAATAAGTCGTTGAAAGTCCCCTGCAGAAATATTTATCCCAGCTGCCTTTATAGACGTCCATAATTCCGAAAGCGTTGTCTGTGCAGGATTCTGTGCACGAACTGACCTCTCGATTATGTCCTATAAATGTTTGATGGATTCATGCTGGGCAGTCTAGGTGGCACAATGGTTCTCTCGAATTGTTCAGAGTGTTCTTCAAACCAATCGCGAAAAGTTGTGGCCCAGTGACAGGGCGCATTGTCATTTATAATTGTAGTCAATGAATGGCTGCAAATGAAGTAACCGAACACTTCCAGTCACTCATCGGTTCAGTTGTACGAGATGACCCAGTCTGTTCGATGTAAACACAGCCCACACAATTTTGAAGCCACCAACAGATTGCACGTTGCCTTGTTGACGACTTCGGTCTTCGTGGGGTCCGCGCCTCTCTCAACCCCACCATCAGCTCTTACAAACTGAAATCGGGACTCATCTGACCAGGCCACGGTATTCCACTCGTCTAGGGTCTACTCGATATAATCATGAGCCGAGGAGAGGCGCTGCAGGCGATGTTCAAAATGGTTCAAATGGCTCGCCGCGCGGGGTTAGCCGAGCAGTCAGGGGCGCTGCAGTCATGGACTGTGGGGCTGGTCCCGGCGGAGGCTCGAGTCCTCCCTCGGGCATGGGTGTGTGTGTTTGTCATTAGCATAATTTGGGTTAAGTAGTGTGTAAGCTTAGGGACTGATGACCTTAGCGGTTAAGTCCCATAAGATTTCACACACATTTGAACATTTTTCAAATGACTCTGAGCACTATGGGACTTAACTTCTAAGGTCATCAGTCCCGTAGAACTTAGAACTACTTAATCCTAACTAACCTAAGGACATCACACACATCCATGCCCGAGGCAGGATTCGAACCTGCGACCATAGCAGGCGATTTATTGTTAGCAAAGACACTCGCATCGGTCGTCAGCTGCCATAGCCCATTAGCATCCAATTTCGCCGCACTGTCCTAACGGATACTTTCGTAGTATGTCCCACATTGATTTCTGCGGTTATTACAAGCAGTGTTGCTTGTCAGTTAGCTGTGTGCAAACGCCACTACTGTCGGTCGTTAAGTGAAGGCCGTCGGATCTCCGGATATTGAATTCCCTAACGATTTCCGAAACGGAGTGTCCTATGCGTCTAGCTTCATCTACTATTTCACATTCAGAGTCTGTTAATTCCTGTCGTGCGGGCATAATCACTTCGGAAACCTTTTCGCATGAATCATCGTAGTACAGCTCTTGCCGATGACTACCCTATTATACCTTGCGTAAACGCTACTACCGCCATCCGTATTTGTGCATATGGCTATCCCGTGACTTTTGTCGCGTCAGTGTATCTTCGGCTTGTTGACAGAACATTTGTTCAGGTATTCAGGCGTATAGTTTAAAGAACAGCACCGCGGCCCGTCAAATGCTGCTGTTAAAGTTCCGCGTTGTGGCCCTGGACGTGACAATCGGGCCCGACTGACCACGGTGTCACCGTCTGCCAATGGCGCCGTCGGATGCGGTATGGAGGTGCGTGGGGTCAGCCCTCCCGCTGTCGCGCTTCTTCACCTTGGAATCGCTGCTAATCGGTCGAGTAGCTGCTCAGTTGGCTTCACGAGGCTGTGTGCATCTCTTTCCAGTCCTCCAACTTAGAAAAATCCCTGGCATTACCTGGAATCTAACACGGGTCTCCTGCATGGCAGTCAGCTGCACTGACCGCTCAGCTACGGAGCGAACCAAAAGCTGCCCTAATGTATACTTGTTCATAGACAACCAGTTTCGGTCAAGCAACCATCTTCAAGTCAGAGATTCACTCTGCATCACATTAAAGGAAGGCTCCTTGGCGTCAAACATATATTTCCAATTTCAGCAACTGTCACATGTACATGACTCCATTATCACACGTACATGAATGTACTACATGTGACAGATACTGCAACTCAAAACAATTGTTTATTTGACGTTTAGAAACCTCCTTTTAACGTGGTGGGATATTACTCCGTGACCTGAAGATGCAGACTGGTCTATGAACGAACTTAGATTACAACACCTTTTGGTGGATTCACGATACCGTTCATTAAGGGGGGACGTTGGTGAAAAACACATAGCATTTCAAAAATGCACCAAATCCACAGTTTTGGAGATATGGCAATGAAAGTTTGTACAACGCTTTACATGAAAGTAACACATTTACATATAAAAACCTTTGATTATATATATTTAACTTTTTTTGAATGAAATTTGAAATTTTATTTTCAAAAAGTAATGTATATTCCTTTTTCTCAGAAAGTATTCAACAGATTTCTACAAAAATTTTTTGTTTCATCTCTTTATATGTTGTAAGCTTCTCTCAGGAGGTTTTTGGAACAGGTCAAATAGGAGAATTTTCATAATTTTTAATTGTAATTCCATAAGTACAATTTTAAATTCATGCAAAATTCCAAGCACTTTGTCCCATATCTCAGATTGCAATCAGAATTTCAAAATTTGCTCTTGAGACAACGTCTATTAGGTTTACAGAAATATGTGTACAAAATTTCATACTTCTAGCATTCATAGAATCTGAGGAAAAGGTACATAAACTTTAAAAAACAAACTTCTCAGGAAACGCAATTTAAAGTTCATCCTAACTTTTTTCCTTATGTGACTTCTTCAGAAGGCAACATATTTGTACTCTGGTACCTCTTTCCCTTCAAGGCTTCTCTTTTGGTTTCTTGTTGTCTGTCTTCTTTCCTTTACCAGGTCTTAAACTGACTTTCCGGCTACATAGACGCGCTGTAAATCTATTTTTCTCAGGATGTCTTGAGTAAAATTTCCTATCTTGAAGCCCATTCTTTCTAATACCTTCCCATCATTAAATACAATAACTGTTTCATAAGTTGCAATTCTGACAACTGTAGCAGATGCAAGGGTGCTTTTAGGGCATCGTTTCCATATGAGTGAATTTAGAGACTGATTTGGATTTTGGGTTTTGTCATGAACACACATTTTGAGAAGTGCAGGATCGGCCAGAAACCTGTAAGTGAGCTTGATAAGATCCAGGACACAATTCGGAAGCCTCTCCTTGTCAATGTAGGGGATGTTAGCCCTCTGAGCTTGGCGTGGCAGGAGACCGCGTCACACTTTTAATTAATTTTCAGACACTTCGGATGCTATTACAAGATTGAAACTTTGGGAACTTATTGTCCATGAGTTGTACTAACAAATCAAAAAATAAATCGAAAGTTGACATTTTTGGTCAATTTCATCAACGTCCCCCCTTAAGGAACCTGAAGCTGAGCCACACTGTTCACATAAAGTATTTCAAGCATACAGGTGCGGCGTCGCTGAGAACCTGTCTTGTTAGATCATCCTTTGTGCCACCATCGATAGCTAGGATACCTACACACTGTCTGATCAAAAGTACACGAACACATGTTAATGGACATTAGTAGAGAGAGTGTTCACCGTTCCCTTTATGACGGCTTGAACTCTGCTGCGGTACTTTCAATGAGTTGCCTGAATGTCTGTGGAGGAATGGCAGCTCATTACCCCTCAGCAACTGAACCAGAGACACGCTGGTCTCGATCGAAGTCGATAGTCTAACTCTTCCCAGATGTGTTTTAATGGGTTCAGGTCGGAACTCTGGGCAGGTCAGTCCATTTCAGGAGTGTGAATGTCCGTAAACAGTTGCCTCACAGTTGCTGCCTTATGACAGGGTGTATTATCATGCTGATACAATCATCGTTTCCTAACTGTAGTACACGTTATCCTTCCGCATCTCGATTTTTTTAAAGTCAGTAAGGGGACCAGATTCTCATCACAAAAAACACCTCTCTATCATAACACCACCTGCTCCGTACTTCACTACTGATACTACACGTGATGATAGGTAATGTTCTCCAAGCATTAACGAAAGCCAAACCCTTCCATCGGATTGCCACAGCGTATAGCGTGATACATTGCTCTAAATCACTCCAGCCATTCACTGTCCAGTGAAGTCGCCCTTTACACCACCTCGATCATCGCTTAGCATTGACTACAGAAATATGTGGTTGACCCCATTCCTTTTAACTCTCAATGCACAGTCACTGCGCAAATTGGCCTGCTGGTTAGGATCTCACGAGTGGTTGCTTCCGCTGATTTCATGCGAGTTTTGTGAGCATCCAAACAGCAAAGTGATTGCCATTTTATGTTCTGTTTTGGTCTTAAAATCTTGTTCCGATGCACTGAAGCATTTCCGAAACAATAGATATGTCCATTTTATATGTAAGACTCTGTTATTTGTTATTCACGTTATTCACGTTAACGATTTAACTCCTGGAAAACATCAATTAGTTGAAATATTTTTTACTTAGAGAGAATATTTCCTAACTTTTGTAAATGGTTTTATACTCACTTATTTCGCTAAAGCGGTACAGTTTTATTCACAGGGCCACGATTGTTCATCCTCCTTTCACCTAGGAACATAGGTGTTTCATTGGCTAAATTAAATACCCTTTCAGCTGGGACCGTCACCGCTCGCAAACGGAATGCCACATTGTAGGAAGAGAAGGCGGCACAAGCATTTGTCTAAATATCTGCAGCTACTCGCTGTTCTAGATCTTTCATCTCATGTTTTTCTTGCCTTGTATATATACCAGCAAAAGGAACAGTCGTCCCGAAGAAAAGATGCGAAACTCGGCAATATAAAGTTACATTCACCGAAAAGTAGCACAGAACTTACGGCACTGACCTCGTAGTCAGGAGGAGAAGGGTTGAGACCCTAACAAGGCGCCTTCGAGAATCAGGTTTCTCGTACCTTGCCTTCAAGCGAATGCTGGGTTGGTCGCTTCGCCAAGGCTATGACACCCCAGCTACAACGTTTTAATATCTTACCTTCTTTCTATCATAAGACTCCGGGAATTACGTTCTGTAACTCACGTAATTCAAAAAATAACTCGTCTGTAGTTTTGTGTGGATGGCAGATATAACAGTCGTATTTGTCAATAACTAAATGAGCAAAATTATGACGCTAGAGTCGTACTACGGAAGAGACGATTTTCAGTGTGACTCTGTCTCTAAAGAAAAAGCAATAGACGCAGCCCACTATACACTGAAAGTTCGTAAGAATTGTGTACAAACTGGTAATTCTAATTAGACTCTCAGCTCGGCGGTTGATGGGTGTAAATGTTTCGATCGAAGTCGTTTGATCTCGGTCTGCACCCACAGCTTTCCCGGTGCAGCCAACATAGCCAACCTTAGCCGGCCACATTCTCTTAAATGGAATTATCTTGTTAGATTTAAATACGGGAAACTAGAGATACTCTATATATGATCACACTCACTCACAAGGAAACGAATATAGCTATAACAATGTCAGAGGCCTGCCCCATGACGCCTGCTGTTTGGCCGCCTTGACCCAGCAAATTCTGTGCTATTTAGCCTAAATCATAGTCACTTTAATACACAGTACTGAAACCTAAGGTTGATAGCGATCGGAATCAACTAAATATCGGTCCGAGATCACTCACTGTCTTTCGCCTTCTGTCGAAACAGCTACTCTTCTTAGACTGAAAATTTTATTTGTCTTTAGATATCAGTGCAAACAGATGTATTACAGAAACATTTCTTGCTTTTATCTGGGTCGTAAGGCACAGCTTATATTGCGAAATCGGGTGTCCTTCCTACTGACCTGCTCTGGTTACTTATCTTAGATTTTATCCGTAAATGTCGTGTCAAGTTTCCTTATGTTCTGTACTTCAGTGAAGTGAAGGTCGTCGATAACAAGCTAGGCGTTAGATTAGAAAAGTCAGTGGTACGAAATCCGTATTTTCATTTAGCTCAGCATATATAGCATTTCTGGACAGCCGACCCAGTCAATCTTAGATCTCTGTTAGACAATGCATTACCTAGTTATTATTACACATAGCCCCCGGCAACAAAGCTGCACCATGAATGACTTGCTCAGGAAAACACTAATCAATATTTACGCATTCCTCGCATTTCAGATAGCAGATGACTCCAGACAGAGGCCTGCCCCATGACGCCTGCTATTTGGCCGCCTTGGTCCAGCAAATTCTGTGCTATTTAGCCTAAATCAGAGTCACTTTAATACACAATAGGTGCATGATTACGTTCTTGGTGAGTGGAGTATATTATTGAACAAACTTTTTGTCTGGACTATTTCAAATACATATTTTAGATCGTTTTGCGATAAGTGAGGTGTTCCAACACTTACGTTGCAGCGAACGAACCATGTGGCTAAAGGCTAAAGGCGCTGACAATAATTCCACTGAAGGCTTCGACGAGATCCAAGACTATATTTCCATATTAGTTGCCAACTTAGTCACGATACAGACCGACTCCGCATTCCGAAGACAATACCGGACCACATAAATCAGAAACGTATAAATCATCTTTCAGAGTGCACCATAATAGAAATTTTTATCTGCTTTATGCCTTTGTCAGCATCGTCTGTGATCATCTGTGAACTACTTTTATTCGTCAGCTTACAACGTGTTTCTCTTAACAGTCTGTACCAACAAACTATGACGTCGCATTTTATGTACCACGCACTACAGGCCCTTACAGAAACGATGTTGACAAATCCGTTGAATACAGACTTATAAACAAACATACGGTTATAATTCATGAAGGGAAAATTTTATTCCATGCACCAACTTACTGCGATTCTGTCATCAAAGAAGCCTTTGACTCCAGAATGACTTTAACTGATACAGCACCCTTAGCGAAGCATGGAAGCAGGCGCTCGATGCTGAATGGCTACAGAGAAATAAATTTCCTGCGTTAGCCATCACTTAATGGAATCAGCATCGCTACTAATTTTCGTCGATCACACACACTGAAAACCCCTCTGACAGCATATGGAGTTTCCATGACTTCTTAACACTTCCAGGACATATTTTGGGTAACTACATACGTATCTACCACTTGTCCTATTAGTACCACAGTTAATACTTGACGTTTACGGTCACGTCATTGGAATGTTGAGTTTACAAACAAATTTGACGAGGCAACTAAATCAAGAAATACTTATCCAAGAATACTGACACAAAGCAAAATGTACTGTTGAAGAAAAGACTTCCGCTCCATTTTTCATATGCACTGAATGAACACTTTGACACCTGAGAAGTGGACATCATTGCGATGTTCTCATCGCTAGGCACGCACTTTATCTCGACTTTATTACAGTTGGAAAGTCACGATAAGCAGAAAAAATATATTTAACCTTTGAGAAGCGCCCTCATCACCACAACAACCAGAAATATTTTACTTCCTGGCTTTGCTTCTTTCCTGTCGTATTTTTTCCAAGTGACAACTGGCGCAAATTATCTGACAACGTATACCGACCGAGGTATGGTAGCGGTTACGTAATGTATTTTGCATTTTGGAGGAGACTGGTTCTAAACTACGACCAACCACTACGTAACGACAGATTAGACGCCAAAGGCGGGGGAGTGGTCATCGCAGTTGACAAAAATATTGTCTCTATTGAGGTTGAAACATAATATGGCGCTGCATTTATCTGGTCGTGTGTAACAAGTATAGGTGAAACCAAGTTAATTGTCAGTAGCGCGTAAATACCCAGATCAAACGAAATTAACCTACCGAATATAGACTAGGACGCATTCTTGAGTAGCTAGTTCGCCAGATCTCTCGCAATTGAAATATCTTGGGTAAACAGGCCGACCACATCGACGGCGTCAATATAGAGACGGTCATTAATGATCAAGATGTCAACACAGCGACTATGGTTACGAAAGTTAATAAATGGGTCAAGAAGGCTAGAAGGGTGTTTCTGCTAGAAACAGAAGATAAGCAGTTGTTAGCATCTCACTTAGACAATGAACTGACATATGAACGTAAAGAAATTATGGGCAAAGTTTAAACAGATTTTAAATTGTGGTCTGGACAAGTATGTGCCTAGTGAGTGGGTTAAGGTCGGAAGAGATCCACCGTACTTTAAAACGAAATTCAAAAAGAATTAGGTAACAAAGGCTGTTGCACTCTCGGTTCAAAACAGAACGCGCAAATGAAGACAGGCAAAGGTTACCAGAGATTCGTACGTCTGTGAAAATAACCATGAGTGAAGCACAGAACAGCTATCACTGTCATTCCTTAGAAAAAGTTCTGTCCGAGAACCCGAGAGATTCTGATGCTATGTAAAATTGCGAAGCGGGCCTAAGGCTTTCATCCAGTCACTCGTTGACAGTCTGGTAAGACAGTAAAAGGTAGCAAAACGAAAGACGAATTTAAATTTCGCGTTTAAGAAATCGTTCATTCAGGAGAATCGTACACACATCGTCGTTTGACCATCGCACTGAGTCCCTTACGGGTGTCATAGTAGTAAGCATCCATGGTGAAGAGGAACAACTGAAAGAGTTGAAAACAAATAAGTCACCAGGTCCGGATGAAATCCCAAATCGATTTTACAAAGAGTACTTCACGGTACTGGCCCCTTACTTAGCTTGCATTTATCGCGAATCTCTCAACCAGTGCAAAGACCCAAGCCACTGGAAAAAGCGCAGGTGTCTCACGTATTAAAAAAAGGCCCCTTTCTCACCTGATATATTGCGAAGTACCCAATGGAAGTGTTATAGAAACGTTACTATTTTCTGTGTATATAAATGGGCTGGCGGACAGGATGAGCAGCAATCTGTGGTTGTTGGCTGCTGATACTGAGGTGTTCGGGAAGGCGTCGAAGTTGAGCGACTGCAGGAGGATACAATACTCTAAACGTAGAAAAACTTAAGTTAGTGCAGAAGAACAGGAAAAATAAACGCGTGGTCTTCGCATTCAGTATTAGTAGTGCCCAGTTTGACACAGCCAAGACGTTCAAATATCTGGCCGTAACGTTGCAAAATGATATGAAATGGAATGAGCTTCTGAGGATCGTGGGAGGAAAGGCGAATGGTCGACTTCGGTCTATGGGAAGAATTTTGGGAAAGAGCGGTTCTTCTCCAATGGAGACCGCATATTTAACGCTAGTACGACCTATCCTTGAGTACTGCTCGAGTGTTTGTGATCCACACCAGGTCGGATTAAAGGAAGACATCGCAGCAGTTCAGTGGCAGGCTGCTAGATTTGTTTCCGGTTGATCGACCAACACGCAGAGATGTTTCGCAAAAAACACAACAGGGAAGAAACATTATTGTGAAAATTTAGAGAACCGAAATTTGAAGCTGACTGTAGAGCTATAGTACTGCCGGCAACATACATTTTGCGTATGGACCACGAAGATAAGATACGAGAAAACATAGCTCATAGAGAGGTATTTAGACAGTCGTTTTTCATTCGGTCTCTTTGCGAGTGGAACAGGAAAGGAAATGATTAGTAGTGGTACTAGCACCCTCCACCACGGACCGTGCAGTGGCTTGAGAAGTATGTACGTGAATGTAATGCCACTGTCAGTCAAAGACCCGTATATTGCGAGGGAACGTAGTGTCTGAAGAAGTCGAGCCAGCCACGACTGGGATTGGGAAAGGGCATCGGTTGTAGATGTGGAGAGCTTATATTTTTGGAATGTCGTAGTTTCCCTTTCTTATCAGCAGGGACAGGCAAATTTCGGGTAAACCATAAGCGAAAAATAACGCGACATTTGTGGCTTGTAGAGAAATACAGCGAAAACTGTAGTTTTCACGTAATGTCGCTAATTTGTCATTTTCCCATGCCCGTCTGATAATGTTGCATACATTATCTTGAAACGATCAATGCCTTCTCTGCGCGATAGCAATGGAGATACTATTGAAGACAGTGCTGCCAAAGCAGAGTTACTAAACACAGTCTTCCGAAATCGAATCAAGAACAGCTGCCAACATGAGCAACATAGAAGTAAATATCCTCGGAGTAGTGAAGCAACTTAAATCATTCAATAAAAACAAGTCTTCTGGTCCAGGTTGTATACCAGTTAGATTCCTTTCGGAGTATGCTGATGCATTAGCTCCATACTTAACAATCATATACAACAGTTCGTTCGACGAAAGATCCGTACCCAAAGACTGGAAAGTTGCACAGGTCACACCAATATACAAGAAAGGTAGTATGAGTAATCCACTAAATTACATGCCCATATCGTTAACGTCGATATGTAGCAGGATTTCAGAACATATATTTTGTTCGAACATTATGAATTACCTCGATGAAAACTGTCTATTGACACAGTCGCCGGCCGGAGTGTCCGAGCGGTTCTAGGCGCTTCATTCTGGAACCGCGCGACCGATACGGTCGCAGGTTCGAATCCTGCCTGGGGCATGGATGTGTCTGATGTCCTTAGGGTAGTTAGGTTCAAGTAGTTCTAAGTTCTAGGGGACTGGTGACCTCAGATGTTAAGTCCCATAGTGCTCAGAGCCATTTGAACCACACAGTCAACATGGGTTTGGAAAACATCATTCCTGAGAAACACAACTAGCTCTTTATCCACATGAAGTGTTGAGTGCTATTGACAAGGGGTTTCAGATCGATTCGGTATTTCTGGATTTCCGGAAGGCTTTTGACACTGTACTACACAAGCGGCTCGTAGTGAAATTGCGTGCTTATGGAATATCGTCTCAGTTATGCGACTGGATTTGTGATTTCCTGTCAGAGAGATAACAGTTCGTAGTAACTGACAGAAAGTCATCGAGTAAAACAGAAGTGATTTCTGGCGTTCCCCAAGGTAGTGTTATAGGCTCTTTGCTGTTCCTTATCTATATAAACGATTTGGGAGAAAATCTGAGCAGCTGTCTTCGGTTGTTTGCAGATGACGCTGTCGTTTATCGACAAATAAAGTCATCAAAAGATCAAAACAAACTGCAAAACGATTTAGAAAAAATATCTGAATGGTGCGAAAAGTGGTAGTTGACCCTGAATAACGAAATATTTGAGGTCGTCCACATGAATGCTAAAGGGAACTCGTTAAACTTCGGTTACACGATAAATCAGTCTAATCTAAAAGCCGTAAATTCGACTAAATACCTAGGTATTACAATTAAGAACAACTTAAATTGGTAGGAACACATAGAAAATGTTGTGGGGAAGGCTAACCAAAGAATGCGTTTCATTGGCAGGACACTTAGAAAATGTAACAGACCTACTAAGGAGACTGCCTACACTACGCTTGTCCGTCCTCTTTTAGAATACTGCTGAGTCTAATCGTATTTCATACTAACCTAGGCTTCTGTCTAAGCAACAGACCACGCCATCAACTCAAATTTCATTCACAAAATACCAAAAATAATATTGAATTTAGACTGAAGAGCCAAAGAAATTGGTACACCTGCCTAATATCGTGTAGGGCCCCCGCGAGCCCGCAGAAGTGCCGCAGCACAACAAGGCATGAACTCGACTAATGTCTGAAGTAGTGCTGGAGGGAACTGACACCATGAAACCTGCAGGGCTGTCCATTAGTTCGTAAGAGTACGAGGGAGTGGAGATCTCTTCTGAACAGTACGGTGCGAGGCATCCCACATATGGGGAGCTTCTTGGCCAGCGGAAGTGTTTAAACTCAGAAGAGTGTTCTTGGAGCCACTCTGTAGCAATTCTGGATGTGTGGGGTGTCGCATTGTCCTGCTGGAATTGCGTGTCGGAATGCACAATGGACATGAATAGATTCAGATGATCAGACGGGATGCTTACCGACGTGTCACCTGTCAGAGTCGTATCCCGACGTGTCAGGGATCCCATTCACACCAACTGCACAGCCCCCCCCCCCCCCCCCCCATTACAGAGCCTCCACCAGCTTGAACAGTCCCCTGTTGACATGCAGGGTCCATGGATTCATGAGGTTCTCTCCACACCTATACACGTCCATGCGCTAGATACTATGTGAAAAGTGACTCGTCCGACCAGGCAACATGTTTCCTGTTATCAACAGTACAATGTCGATGTTGACGGGCCCAGGCGAGGCGTAAGGCTTTTTGTTGTGCAGTCACCAACGGTGAACGAGTGGGCTTTCGGCTCCGAAAGCCCATGTCGA
This sequence comes from Schistocerca americana, assembly GCF_021461395.2. Lineage (NCBI taxonomy): Eukaryota > Metazoa > Arthropoda > Insecta > Orthoptera > Acrididae > Schistocerca > Schistocerca americana. The sequence continues at coordinate 415,017,279 of NC_060121.1, read as the reverse complement.
TGATATTTCGTTGAATGGTTCGCATGCTGACAGTTGTTGATGACCCAACAATGAAATCTGCAGCAATTTGCAGAAGGCTTGCACTTCTGTAACGTTGAATTGAATGTTTCTCTTCAGTCATCGTTGGTCCTGTTCTAGCAGGATCTATTTCCGGCCTCAGCGATGTCGGAGAATTGATGATTTTCCGGCTTCCTGATATTCACGGTACGCTCGTGAAATGGTCGTTCGGGAAAATCCCCAGATCGGTACCTCGGAGGTGCTGTGTCCCGTCGCTCGTGCGCCAACTATAACATCACTTCAAACTCGCTTAAATCTTGATAAACTGCCATTCTAGCAGCAGTAATCGATCTAAGGACTGTTCCAGACACTTGTTGTCTTGTATAAACGTTGCCGACCGCTGCGCCGTATTCTGCTTCTTTACATACCTCTGTATTAGAATACGCATGCCTATGCGAGTTTCTTTGGTACTTCAGTGTACATTGAAAGATAGATTCTCAGAGTCTGTCTTATTTTTTATCGCCATAGACAATTTGAATGGCATCACGTGTCCTGTGCTCTGATTGGTTGTTGTAAGCAAACCGAGGGGTTACCATGCTGATTTACGTATTTGTAAGGTTATTGATGTACCGTATTTCCTCATTTTCGTATTTATACTTGCCTGCCATAAAAAAATTTACTATTTAACTGTGGCATTGCATCAAAGATTCCCCAAATCGCGTTCGATTTGTTACGAAAAAATACCAGGAAATGTGATGTTGCTGGCTAAAAAAATTACCTGTATTCCAGACTAGTAAGGATTGCCACATTATTGTGGGAAAGTAAATTTTAGGTGACGAAAAGCTCAAGCTTTTGAGAAATCTGGAGGGACGAGTACTTGAGGTAAAGGTGAAGAAAACATTAAATTCATTGGTTTGCAAGATCATATCAGGCTAAAAACTCGTATTGCCTCAGATCCATGTAATCTGCGTTCATAGCTCTAAGTTCTTGTTTCAACCATGGGATGATAGTGAACTTTCTTAACGCTGCCATGGAGAAGAGTCACCATGTACCTAGTGGAATGGCGAGTGTTAGTCGCGTAAGATTTCCTGAAGAGTTGCAATAACCTTTATAATCTAATGGGAAAGCAACTTTCCAAGCCAACAGGATGAATGATATACGAACATAGTTAAATGTCTGATGACATGAAGAACGCACTTTGTCTTCAGTATTCAGTTTTAAACTACAGGCAGCTTGTTTCACAGTAAAACGAGGTGTTGATGGAATGGCGGCACAATGTCTCACAAGAGAACTTTGATTTTCGGACAGTGCTGCTTTAGGAAAACTTTCTTTAATTTATTAGATATAATAGATTTAATATAACTAATATATTGAATAATGTGGCGTCAATAAATACAATGTAATTGATAGGATCAAATTTATTTTCAGAAACACTGATGAACAATGAAATAAGACAAAAGTACGGTACCTGTGCTACATCAAAAATAAGAGATCGGAAAATAATACCAAAACTGACAAAAAATAACGCCAAACATAGTAAAAGAAACACCACAACTGACAGTAAAAACATCGAAATTGGCTAAAAAATATAGAAATTGTTCATAAAATAAAACATTTTTTCCGTGTCTCCTCTCATAAGTCGTAACAATTCTCTCTCATGCTGTCAACACACGCGTAAATCTCAATTTACATTTCGCATGTCAAGAAGCTACTTCTGGTACCGCAATCATTTTCCGTTACCAAGTTGTGACATAGTCACGAAAAAAATAAAATAAAATAATCCGGAAAGTGTAGAATTTGTTTCTTTTATTCCAGCCTATAAACACAACAACTGTCCGCAGACTATCGATTTAGGTCAACGGTGACCGTCTTAAGATACGTTTAAAACATATTCTGATAGAATAAAACGAGAGTGGCATCGTCATGAGAGCTAATGTTGTTAATATCTCTTGATGTTGACATTTTCGCTTAATTATATCAGCACTGTGTTTTAAAGGGATCTCAAGATGATCGCCACTATTCGAAACCTGAGGACAGTTTTTGTGATCATAGGGTGGAATAAAAGAAACAAATGCTACTCTCCTTTCCGCTTTCTTCCAGTTTCGTCCGCGATTGGTAGGCAAGAAGAACGACTGTCGGTGAGCCGTTTTATAGTCCTCACCATGACGCACAAGGACCTCTCTTGTGGCATCTGCTACCAGAAAAAGCAAGATTGCGGTTAAGCTTTCCACCGACGATAACGTCATTGGCAACGGAAACTACGATAGGCGAAGACTGGGGAAGTAAATTGGTAGTGCCCTATCGATGGAACCAACCTGGCATATGCCTTAAGGGTTTAATGAAACCTTGGGAATGCTATCAGGGCGTGCTGAGAAGTACTGCCACTGAATTTATGTGAAAACTCTTCAAGCTCTTTAAATAAAACAAACGTTATTATTACTTTACATCTTTATCTTTCATATCCACATATTTGTAGCCCTCTGCCACCAGAGGGGCGCCGAAGTGCGGCATGTAACATGGCGATGTATAACGTAACTATGTCTGTGGGTGAGAAACAGCGTGCTGTGGTCGAGTTTCGACTTCGAAGATTTCGTCCACATATGGAGCACCCTCTGCTTCAGCGTAACAATACCAGATCGCACATGAGCGCCGCGACATCTGCAACAATGCGACACCTTGAGTTCACTGTCACCGATTATCCTCCTTACAGTTTGACTTATCACCATCCGATTTTGAAGTTTCAGGTCTGTCAATGAAGTCGAACATCGTACAGTGAAGGCATCAACAAACTGGTCTCGCGTTGGGAGAAATGTGTTCGTCACCAGGATAACTATGTTGAGAAATAAATATGGAGGCATAAGAATAAAGATGTAGAGTTTCAATAACGTTTGTTTTGAAGAGTTTTCACATAAAAAATGCGGAGGCGTTACTTCTCAGGATGCCCTCGTAAATCTGGATGACCTAATTGATATTTCAACCGCTACCCTACCGAATACGAGCCCAGTGTTTTTCCACAGATATCACCTCGACTTTGATGAGCATCTACTCCACGTTTCCTCATTTACTAAACGAAACCGTGACATAAAGCGTCACTCTTCGTCCGATCTTCCCTAATAGTAACCCAACATCCGATTCTTTTAAGAATCGAACTCCTCTGTATAAAAAAGTTCCGAACGTCTGATTACTTTACAGAAGAGTTAATGTGATGAATATTTGACGTTAAACATTAAACTTTATGGGTGAAGACGCAAAATCGTGATGGCTGACTTTATATGCATCAACCAACTTAAAAGCACAAAAACTACTAGCATTGTGAATTCTGCGCTATATCAGTGCATCAGTGAAGCTAAAAGTGTGCGTGTGTGTGTGTGTGTGTGTGTGTGTGTGTGTGTGTGTGTGTGTGTGTGTGTGTGTGTGTGTTATTTATATCAATACGAAACAAGGAACTATAAGTTACGAAATGACAGGCAGATTCAGCGTTCAAAATGAACTCGATAAAAAACATAGTATTGATGAAAATGTAAACGTATTACGCCAAATGAAGTTGGTTTAAAAATACGACACGAATCTTCGCATTAATAAAATTCTGTAAAAAGTGGATGGTTGTTGTACTTCAAGTAATTTGACAGACAGTCACCGAACTCTGCTTTCGTTATCATAAATGAAGGAAATCAGGGACACTTACGAATGTAAAAACCAGTTCAACAACGAACTTTAAAGACGTATGTACAGCGTCCTAAACTGTCAGCACCCGGATGTTTCGTCTCATGTGCACAGAACATAACAGAAGAATCAAAACTGAACACGATGTAGTCTCAAACGAGCAGAGGAAAACAAAGAGTGCACATGGTTTATCGATAACTCATTTCACGGAAAAACGTCAACTTCTAAAACGCGGAGTGAACTGAAAACAAAGAATACAAGAATTTACTATATGCCACACGCTACATTGGCGCAGAACGACATTAAGCTAATTATTGGCAAACTTATATGTACTATTGTTGGAGGGAACTCATTACATTTCAACAAAACAACACTGTTGCTAAAATCAAGCTAAATAACTAATTACAATCGCCTCATAACAAAGACAATGAGATACAAATATTTCTTTCATCTGTTCTTTCCCCTACTAAGGCGTTCTAGTTCCTCAGGATTTTTGGATTATGATGTCCATTTATACACTGATTTACTCGTTCAGTATCCTCGTGTACTTGATCTCCTCATTTTCTCATTGTGACGTCGGCATTTATACCTGAACTACTGCTGTTGGCATTGGTTTCCTGTCGATTCTGCTCACAAGGGCAACTCCCAATCGCAACCTCCCCTCCCCCCCCCCCCCCCCCCCCCCCGCAGATTTAGTGGTAAGGTGGCCCAATGGAGAGCCCGTCAAAAACTGAACACAGATCAAGCATGCAACAAGTGCAATAACAAGCTGCCAGTTACAGCACAGAAAATGCGTTGTGGGTACGTGATCATTATGTTGGACGCGAAATGGACGAGCCGTGTTCAAAACTCTCGTCATGTGTAAGAATACGTTACCGTAGCAAGTAAAGGTGATGAACTGTGAGCCGGCCACTGCGCCCGAGCGGTTCTAGGCGCTTCAGTCCGGAACAGCGTTGTCGCTACTGTCGCAGGTTCGAATCCTGCCTCTGGCATGGATGTGTGTGACGTCCTTTGGTTAGTTAGGTTTAATTAGTTCTAAGTTCTAGGCGACTGATGACCTCAGAAGTTAAGCATAGTGCTCAGAGCCATTTGAACCATTTTTATAACACAGTTATCAGGCATGCAAATTAAGTGCGTCGATAAGAGATTCCTATCATATGGCACACGTACTGTCACTAATGCCGTGTATGACACACCAGACGTGTTTTCCGATGGACGATTCGGTTGACTTGCCTCCTTATCATCAAAGGTCTGCGGTTCGCATTCGAAAACCACTTCCTTTCGGCTGATAATAGAGTAGCTGTGCAGAGTTAACTGTTATTATAGGTCTCACCCTTACACCTTACTGTTGCAAACGGACATTACTCCACGACACAGATACAAATTTGAATAAAGCGAAAAGTGGGGGAAAAAATTGGCACGAGCGAGGTTTGAACAAGGATCGCACGCTTTGTAGTCCAACACCATGATCGCTTACGGCGCTTTTGTTGATATAGGTAGCTCTATATTGAACTTGTTGTTTCTGCACCGTTCACTGTTTCTATTTTGCTTTCTTGTTCGCAGTCCAGTACAGCCTCTTCCTGTTTCGATGATTCATCTGTGACCAGTTTTTGACGTTGGACAGTAACACATTCTCTGCCTTACTTCCGTGTTCATAAAGAATCCTACTTCAGTAACAGCATTCTCTGCTGCTGTTGATATTAGCCTATAGCTGTCTGACCAGACGTGCTTATGTTCTATTCCATTTCGCTGTTGGTTCAGACAGGCGTCGCAGTTGTATTGCTTCCGCCGAATTCGCAGTTAAGACAGTTTAATTATGTGGGGCCTGGTGTTGCTGACGGCGCCTCGTTTGTATCTTGTGTGCAGTCTGCGAGCTACGGCAAGAAGAGCGCGGCGTGGTACGCGGCGAGCAACGGGCCGGGCCCCGGCGGCGGCGGCGGCGGGGGCGGCTGGGCCAGCAAGCCGGCACAGCCGCTCAGCCGCAAGGCCAGCCTCGCCGACGGGGACGTGCCCACCCCCGCCACCAACAGCAACGGAAAGCCCTCCTCCGGCCGCGTCATCCGCATCGTCAACAGCATGGACCACACCGTGCAGGTCAGTCTCTGTCGCTTGCGAGCTGGAAGAAACTTGTAGCCAGCTGTCGATCTCACCAGTAAAGTCGTGGTCTACATCTACATCTACATTTATACTCCGCAAGCCACCCAACGGTGTGTGGCGGAGGGCACTTTACGTGCCACTGTCATTACCTCCCTTTCCTGTTCCAGTCGCGTATGGTTCGCGGGAAGAACGACTGTCTGAAAGCCTCCGTGCGCGCTCTAATCTCTCTAATTTTACATTCGTTATCTCCTGAGGAGATATAAGTAGGGGGAAGCAACATATTTGATACCTCATCCAGAAACGCACCCTCTCGAAACCTGAACAGCAAGCTACACCGCGATGCAGAGCGCCTCACTTGCAGAGTCTGCCACTTGAGTTTGCTAAACATCTACGTAACACTATCACGCTTACCAAATATCCCTGTGACGAAACGCGCCGCTCTTCTTGGGATCTTCTCTATCTCCTCTGTCAACCCGATCTGGTACGGATCCCACACTGATGAGCAATACTCAAGTAAGAACGAGTGTTTTGCAAGCCACCTCCTTTGTTGATGGACTACATTTTCTAAGCACTCTCCCAATGAATCTCATCCTGGTACCCGCCTTACCAACCATTAATTTTATATGATCATTCCACTTCAAATCGTTCCGCACGCATACTCCCAGATATTTTACAGAAGTAACTGCTACCAGTGTTTGTTCCGCTATCATATAATCATACAATAAAGGATCCTTCTTTCTATGTATTCGCAATACATTACATTTGTCTATGTTAAGGGTCAGTTGCCACTCCCTGCACCAAGTGCCTATCCGCTGCAGATCTTCCTGCATTTCGCTACAATTTTCTAATGCTGCAACTTCTCTGTATACTACAGCATCATCCGCGAAAAGCCGCATGGAACTTCCGACACTATCTACTAGGTCATTTATATATATTGTGAAAAGCAATGGTCCCATAACACTCCCCTGTGGCACGCCAGAGGTTACTTTAACGTCTGTAGACGTGGAGATTGAACAGATATATCGAACAACACTTTTTCGTTGGCCTTGTGCGTTTCCGACAAATACCTATGCCAGTTAGTGGTATTCATATCCCCCGCATCTGCAGCCGCAATTTGAGCAGCACTTGGCATCACAGTGACACAACGATCTGTTACACATCGGTTACTATAAGGACAGCTCCGAGCCAGACGCCTTGTAGCGTGCATTACTCTGACCTCAAACCACCGCCATTTGCGACATCAGTGGTCTCAAGCGAGAGCTGTTTGGAAGGCACGCTGGAGATCTGTTTTGTTTCCTGATGAAAGCTGGTTCTGCCTCGGTGTCAGTGATGGCCGAGTGTTGGTTAGGAGAAAGCCAGTTGAGGGCCTGCAGCCAACCTGTCTGGGTGCTGGACACTGTGGAGATAATGATCTGGGGAGCAGTTTCGTATGACAGTAGGAGCACTCTCGTGGTTATCCCACGAATCCTGACTGCAAATTTATGCGTCAGTCTGGTGATTCGATCTGTTGTGCTGCCATTCACGGACAGCATTCCAGGGGGTGCTTTCAAACAAGATATTGCTCGCCCACTTAGCGCTGTTGTAACCCAACATACTCTGCAGAGTGTCGACATGTTGTCATGGCCTGCTCGATCACCAGATCTGCCTCCAATCGAGCATATATGAAAAGTCATCGGACGTCAACTCCAGCGTCATCCACAACCATCATTAACCGTCCATGTATCGACCGACCATGTCACATTTGCGCGCTCACATTAGACTGTGACCTTGCGATGTTATTCACTTAAATACGTTAGCTAGACAAATGTATTCGCGACATTTCATTATATTAATTAATTATTTTTTGTTGTTGCGATTTTTATCCGTCAGTGTAATTATGCGTTTTGATACCTGTTGTATTCTAAATGTTTATGTTTAAGTTTTAGCTCATTCTGTAATCCTTCTGACACCCTATTAAACGAAAGTTTCCCATTTGTGTCGCGCTTCACTTCGATACAGTACTGTGGTCTCGTTGAAATAACACACTCGACACAGCTTACATCTGAGCACTTTCGTGTAAACCAAGAGACTCCTGAGTCATGATCAGAGGATGAGAAATTCATACTAGAACTTTACCGCCGAACCAGTAGCCCTCTAATGCAGTAACCTTCGAGTCATCTCAATGGATAGTTGCGTGTCACTGTATACCTTCCTCTGTTTGCCTTCGCATGGACCGAGAGGCATGAGAATAAGTCTGAATGCTTGTGGGTAAAGTTAGGTCGCACTTTTAAGTAAAACCCACATGTAAAGCTAAAATACAGAAACTAAAGCCACGCAATGCTATCTTGCCGAAAACGGCTGGAACGACGTGGGGTTGTGGAGCGACCACGCTGAGGGCCTTAGCGCTAGGCCTTGTCTATAGCGAGGCTGAATATTGTTCACTAGTCCGACTGATAGCCTTGGGAGAGCCAGGCCTGACAAAACTCCCTACCATCTGGTGAGCAAGATGTATGAGACAGGCGAAATACCCTCAGACTTGTAGAAGAATATAATAATTCCAATTCCAAAGAGCACAGGTGCTGACAGATGTGAAAATTACGAAACATCAGTTTAATAAGTCACGGTTGTAAAATACTAATAAGAATTCTTTACAGAAGAATGAAAAAAACTGGTAGGAGTGGACTTCGGGGAAGATCTGTTTGGATTCTGTAGAATTATAGGGACACGTGAGGCAATATTGACCCTACGACTTCTCATGGAAGATAGGTTAAGTAAAGGCAAACCTATGTTTATAGCATTTTAGACTTATAGAAAGCTTTTGAAAATGTTGACTGGAACACCTTCTTTCAAATTCTAAAGGTGTCAGGGGTAAAAAAATGCAAGGAGAAAAAGGCTATTTACAATTTGTGTAGAAACCAGATGGCAGTTATAAAGAGTCTAGGGGCACAAAAGGGAGGCAGTGATTGAGAAGCAAATGAGACAGGGTTGTAGCTCACCCCTGATGTTATTAAATCTGTATATTGGGCAAGGAGTGAAGGAAACAAAAGAAAAATTTGGAGTAGGTATTAAAATCCATAGAGAAGAAAAAAAAATCGAGGTTTGCCGATGACACTGCAATTCTGTCAGAGACAGCAAAGGACCTGGAAGAGCAGTTGATCGGAATGGACAGTGTCTTGAAAGGAGGATATAAGATGAACATCGACAAAAGCAAAACGACGATAATGGAAAGTAGTCGGATTAAATCAGGTGATGCTGAGGAAATTACATTAGGAAATGAGACACTTAAAGTAGTAAAGGAGTTTTGCTATTTGGGGAGCAAAATAACTGATGGTGGTCGAAGTAGGGAGGATATAAAATGTAGACTGGCAATGACAAGGAAAGCGTTTCGAAAGAAGAGAAAATTGCTAACATCGAGTATAGAATTAAGTGTCAGGAAGTCTTTTCTAAAAGCATTTGTGTGGAGTGTAGCCATGTATGGATGTGAAACATGGGCGATAAATAGTTTAGACAAGAAGAGAGTAGAAGCTTTCGAAATGTGGTGCTACATAAGAATGCTGAGGGTTAGATGGCTAGATCACGTAACTAATGAGGAGGTACTGAACAGAATTGGGGAGAAGAGAAATTTGTGGCACAACTTGATCAGAAGAAGGGATCAGTTGGTAGAACATGTTCTGAGACATCAAGAGATTACAAATTTAGTACTGAAAGGCAACGTGGGGGAGGGGGGGGGGGGTAAAAATCGTAGAGGGAGAGCAAGAGATGAATACACCAAGCAGATTCACAAGGATGTAGGGTGCAATAGTTACTTGGAGATGCAGAATCTTGCACAGGATAGAGTAGCATGAAGAGCTGAATCAAACTAGTCTCTGGACTGAAGACCACAACAACAAGTCCGCCTGAAGAAAGTGGACGTCCAACAGAAGTACGCAATGCTGATGAACGTAGAGTATGGAGGAGGTGATATAATGTCATGGAAATGTTTTTCGTGGTTAGACTGTGCTCCCTTGTTACGCTTAAAAAACGCTGAGTGCGAAAGGCTATTCACACATTTCACAGCATTGTATAGTGCAGAGGTGGTGATCGTTGGTATCGGCATGACAATGTATCCTTTCATAAAGCAGTATGAGTGAGACAATTGAGACAATTCTTTGTGAATTATAACATTCATTTAATAGACTGGCCTTTTCTGAGTTCTAACTTGAACTGAATGGAGCACCTTCGCGATGAGTTAGAAAGGCGACTTCACTGCAGACAACAGCATCAACCATCACTACTTTTTCTGGTTTCAGCTCTTAAGGAAGAACTGACTGTAATTCCTGCATAGACGTTCAGATACCTCATTGGAAGTACACCCAGCATAGTTTAGGCCGTCATAACGATGGTGGTGGAAACACTCCATATTAATCTCCACTAATAACTGTCCGTATACATTTCGTCAGATAGTATAGTACAGAATTATAAAAATATTTGAAAAGAATATTGTAATTCAGTTCACAGCTAGAATAATATTGCCGTTAATCCACTGCGCTAAGCATTTAATGTGACTACTGCGTTTGTAAATGCCGAACGAATAAATAAGTAAATAGTAGCAGACATTACACAGTGGTTTGTAAGTCATACGAGTTTGTAAGTCAAAACAGCCACACAGATTTGAGAGTACAAGGCACAAACTACTCAAGAAATTCTGTACAGCTTACACCTACATTATTACTCACTGAAAAAAACATACGCAATTTACAATGAGTGCCCAAAGGTCATGGGAAGATACTGGATGTGAAGTGAAGAGTGAGTTTCTCCTAGTTGAGCCATTAAAACCAGAGCAACACTTCATGGACTCTGATAGCCGGAGGGGGAGGAGTTACTCTTTAACGCCCCGTCAACAACGAGGTCGTTAGAGACATTCAACTCCTCGTGTCTGTTAGATGGACTCTCGCTGTGTCACGAGAGTCATTTCATCTCCTAGTATTTTCTTTATATTACTTGTAACGATCTTATCCGGCTCTCGACGAAAACATGTTGCGTTCTGTACCACATAATCTCACACACTTTCCAGAGACAGGAAGGTGACTGCATTTACTTACTATCAACGATGATTAATTAGTTACTTACTTTAGTTTCCATAGAGATATGGAATAATTATTTAACAAGACACATTTTTATGATACTCGCTGAGAGTGAAAACATTAAGGTCACCGCCCACCACAAGATTTAATGCTTCTTGATGGCGTTGCAGGCTCTTGACGTCGTTAGGAAACTATATAAGCGGAGTAGAGACGAATAAGGAATCCTTATATTAACGATACGGGCTGCAAATGGAGAAATCCACTAAGTGGCGTATGAAGAGCAAATTGTTCTGACCCCTAGCGACTTGAACGAGCATATCGGAAATGGCGATGCTGGCAGGGTGTTCGCATGCTACTGTCAAGCGCATCCATGGTAACTGATTGAAGGATGGCAACAAGATGTGGAACGTCCATGCCTCATAACAGAGTGTGAGTGTCGGAGGTTTGCCCTCCCCGTAAATCAGTACAGGCTGCAGCCAGTGACAGAATTGACGACAGAGTACAAGTTTGTCAGAGCACACCATTCAGGTCACATAGCTGCATATTGGGCTGCACAGCAGATGCCTACAGCGTGTTTCCGCATGGGCTGTACATCACCTGGTCGGATGAATCACGTTTCTTGTTACACCAGGTCGGGCAAGAATACGCCGTAATCCAAGTGGAAGGTCGCTGGAGCTATGCACCACACCACACCACACCGCTGGTCAGTGAGATCAAAATCATCCCATTGGGGACTTTCACCTGTGGTAGAAAGCGAAGAAGCTATGCCAGCTGTAGACTACGTCCACATTATTGTGGAGAACCAGCGTCCCTTCAAGCTTGACGTCTTCCCCAAAGACGATGGCGTCTTCCAGTAGAATAATCGCCCGTGTCAAATGCCCACAATTGTCCTAAGGAACTCTGGCCAGTATGATGTTGTTGTTGTGGTCTTCAGTCCTGAGGCTGGTTTGGTGCAGCTCTCCATGCTACTATATCCTGTGCAAACTTCTTCATCTCCCAGTACTTACTGCAACCTACATCCTTCTGAATCTGCTTAGTGTATTCATCTCTTGGTCTCCCTCTACGATTTTTACCATCCACGCTACCCTCAAATACTAAATTTGTGATCCCCTGATGCCACAGAACATGTCCTACCAACCGGTCCCTTCTTCTTGTGAAGTTGTGCCACAAACTCCTCTTCTCCCCAATTCTCTTCAATACCTCCTCATTAGTTATGTGATCCACCCATCTAATTTTCAGCATACTTCTGTAGCACCACATTCTTCTTGTCCAAACTATTTATCGTCCACGTTTCACTTCCATACATGGCTACACTCCACACAAATACTTTCAGAAACGACTTCCTGACACTTAAATCTATACTCGATGTTAGTAAATTTCTCTTCTTCAGAAACGCTTTTCTTGCCATTGCTAGTCTACATTTTATATCTTCTCGACTTCGACCATCATCAGTTATTTTGCTCCCCAAATAGCAATACTCCTTTACTACATTAAGTGTCTCATTTCCTAATCTAATTCCCTCCGTATCATCCGACATAATTCGACTACATTCCATTATCCTCATTTTGCTTTTGTCGATGTTCATCCTATATCCTTCTTTCAAGACACTGTCCATTCCGTTCAACTGCTCTTCCAAGTCCTTTGCTGTCTCTGTCAGAATTACAATGTCATCGGCGAACCTCAAGGTTTTTATTTCTTCTCCATGGATTTTAATACCTACTCCGAATTTTTGTTTTGTTTCCTTTACGGCTTGCTCAATGTTGTTGTTGTTGTTGTTAAGGTCTTCAGTCCTGAGACTGGTTTGATGCAGCTCTCCATGCTACTCTATCCTGTGCAAGCTTCTTCATCTCCCAGTACCTACTGCAACCTACATCCTTCTGAATCTGCTTAGTGTATTCTACTCTTATTCTCCCTCTACGATTTTTGCCCTCCACGCTACCCTCCAATACTAAATTGGTGATCCCTTGATGCCTCAGAACATGTCCTACCAACCGATCCCTTCTTCTGGTCAAGTTGTGCCACAAACTTGTCTTCTCCCCAATCCTATTCAATACTTCCTCATTAGTTATGTGACCTACCCATCTAATCTTCAGTATTCGTCTGTAGCACCACATTTAGAAAGCTTCTATTCTCTTCTTCTCCAAACTATTTATCGTCCACGTTTCACTTCCATACATGGCTACACTCCATACAAATACTTTCAGAAATGACTTCCTGACACTTAAATCTATACTCGATGTTAGCAAATTTCTCTTCTTCAGAAACGCTTTTCTTGCCATTGCTAGTCTACATTTTATATCTTCTCGACTTCGACCATCATCAGTTATTTTGCTCCCCAAATAGCGAAACACCTTTACTACATTAAGTGTCTCATTTCCTAATCGAATTCCCTCCGTATCACCCGACACAATTCGACTACATTCCATTATCCTCATTTTGCTTTTGTTGATGTTCATCTTATATCCTCCTTTCAAGACACTGTCCATTCCATTCAACCGCTCTTCCAAGTCCTTTGCTGTCTCTGACAGAATTACAATGTCATCGGCGAACCTCAAAGTTTTTATTTCTTCTCCCTGGGTTTTAATACCTACTCCGAATTTTTCTTTTGTTTCCTTTACTGCTTGCTCAATATACAGGTTGAATAACATCGGGGAGAGGCTACAACCGTGTCTTACTCCCTTCCCAACCACTGCTTTCCTTTCATGTCCCTCGACTCTTATAACTGCCATCTGGTTTCTGTACAAATTGTAAATAGCCTTTCGCTCCCTGTATTTTACTCCTGCCACCTTTAGAATTTGAAAGACAGTATTCCAGTCAACACTGTCAAAAGCTTTCTCTAATCTACAAATGCTAGAAACGTAGGTTTGCCTTTCCTTAATCTTTCTTCTAAGATAAGTCGTAAGGTCAGTGTTGCCTCACGTGTTCCAGTATTTCTACGGAATCCAAACTGATCTTCCCCGAGGTGGGCTTCTACTAGTTTTTCCATCCGTCTGTAAAAAATTCGTGTTAGTATTTTGCAGCTGTTGCTTATTAAACTGATTATTCGGTAATTTTCACATCTGTCAACGCCTGCTTTCTTTGGGATTGGAATTATTATATTCTTCTTGAAGTCTGAGGGTATTTAACCTGTTTCATACATCTTGCTCAGCAGATGGTAGAGTTTTGTCAGGACTGGCTCTCCCAAGGCCGTCAGTAGTTCCAATGGAGTGTTGTCTACTCCGGGGACCTTGTTTCGACTTAGGTCTTTCAGTGCTCCTTCAAACTCTTCACGCAGTATCGTATCTCCCATTTCATCTTCATCTACATCCTCTTCCATTTCCATAATATTGTCCTCAAGTACATCGCCCTTGTATAGACCCTCTATATACTCCTTCCACCTTTCTGCTTTCCCTTCTTTGCTTAGAACTGGGTTTCCATCTGAGCTCTTGATGTTCATACAAGTGGTTCTCTTATCTCCAAAGTTCTCTTTAATTTTCCTGTAGGCAGTATCTATCTTACCCCTAGTGAGATAAGCCTCTACATCCTTACATTTGTCCTCTAGCCATCCCTTTTTTCTTCTGTTACCTAAGGATTTTTACCAGCCCTCGTTCTCATACCTACTTGATCCTCTGCTGCCTTCACTACTTCATCCTTCAGAGCTACCCATTCTTCTTCTACTGTATTTCTTTCCCCCTTTCCTGTCAATTGTTCCCCTATGCTCTCCCTGAAACTCTGTACAACCTCTGGTTTAGTCAGTTCATCCAGGTCCCATCTTCTTAAATTCCCACCTTTTTGCAGTTTCTTCAGTTTTAATCTACAGTTCATAACCAATATATTGTGATCATAGTCCACATCTGCCCATGGAAATGTCTTACAATTTAAAACCTGGTTCCTAAATCTTTGTCTTACCATTATATAATCTATCTGATACCTTCTAGTATCTCCAGAATTCTTCCATGTATACAGCCTTCTTTTATGATTCTTGAACCAGGTGTTAGCTATGATTAAGTTATGCTCTGTGCAGAATTCTACCAGACGGCTTCCTCTTTCATATCTTACCCCCAATCCATATTCACCTATTATGTTTCCTTCTCTCCCTTTTCCTACTCTCGAATTCCAGTCACCCATGACTACTAAATTTTCGTCTCCAGCATGATAGTGAACTCAATATGGCATCCTGGCCACCAAATTGTCTTATCCAAACCCAATGAAACACATCTGGGACGATATGGGGTGTCAGTTCCGCGTCCTTACGTCACCGGCTCGTAATTTACGAAAACTGCACGACCTCCGCTTAAAAATCTGGTGTCACATATCTCCGCCAATTTAGGAAGGACTTGGCGAACCTATACCATGCAGAATGGATGCTGTACTGAGTTCCGAAGGTGGACCACCAAGCTATTAAGCCAGTTGTAATAATGTTTTGGCTTGCATACTTTTGTGCAAAATAGTTTGACGACAACTGTTAGTGTGTTACCCGCTAAAGCTGCACAAGAACAGAACTACAACTATAAACTCATCTTTAATGTGAACGGAACTGTAGACCTGCTCTTTCTTGCTCGCTGAAGCAGGCACTGATAAAAAAATCAGACCCCGCTGTCGTGCTTCACTATGGTAATGCTTCTCTGCAGGCGAGAAACGCGAACGATTATGGATGATTAATAGACGCTCGTAACTGAGACCTCAGCAATATACCAGGCCGTGGGCTCGTTGGAGGAGAAATGGCTTTCTGAGTGGGTCGTTACAGTGTTGCTTCTTTCTGTTGTAATGAACTGGTTAGATGCTTAACTTGTTGCTTACGTTGTTTGTGCTAAATGCGAGCACAGATCTTAGGTTAATGTGCAATAACAGAATGTTCAATTTATCCTGACCGTTTGAAGTAATTTTCTTGTCCAGAAACAAAATAAAACGTTTACGAAGCAAATGCCTAGCTACCAGGGGAGCATTAACCAATGTAACTGACCTTATTCTACATTTGTGCATTCTGAAGACACGAAGAGCAGTAAGTCTTTTTTAAATTGTCCCTATATTTTTTACTTAGTAAAGTCGTTAAATATTAAATTCTCATCGAAGTCATTAGAGGCAGAGCATTACTTCATTAGAAAAAGACTGTCGAAAGAAGGGACAATATCTTCTCTTAGGAAATCATTACCTTTAGACCTAGATTTATCAAAAAAAAAAAAAAAAAATAACTAAACCTAGGTGGCCACCTACGTACATCGCTTATTCCTCCGTTAAATGCAGATGAGGGAGCTGATAAGCGGAATGAGTTCACTGAGGGTCTCTATGAGCGGAGGACTTACCTGGTAACGTGACAGAAGAAGAAACAAGCATCGATAGGAAAGAGGCAGGGGTTTAAGCACTAGAATCAGAAGAGCTTTGAAAGACTTAAAATTAAATGATGTAGAATGGATTAATAACATTCCATCGGAATTTCTAAAATCATTGGGAGAAGTGGCAACAAAACGATTATTCATTTTGCTGCCCCGCGGGATTAGCCGAGCGGTCTAGGGCGCTGCAGTCATGGACTGTGCGGCTGGTCCCGGCAGAGGTTCGAGTCCTCCCTCGGGCATGGGTGTGTGTGTTTGTCCTTAGGATAATTTAGGTTAAGTAGTGTGTAAGCTTAGGGACTGATGACCTTAGCAGTTAAGTCCCATAAGATTTCACACACATTTGAACTTTTTTTTTTCATTTTGGTGTGTGGAATGCATGAGACTGGCGATATACCGTCAAACTTTCGGAAAAACTTCATCCACACAATTCCCAAGATTGCAAGAGGTAACAAGTGAGAGAATTACCTCAAAATCAGCTTAACAGTTCATGCATCCAGGTTACTGTCAAGAATAATATACGGAAGAACAGAAAATAAAATTGGGGATCTGTTAGATGATGACCAGTTTGGCTTTAGGGAAGATAAAGGTACCAGAGAGACAGTTCTGACGTCGTTATTGATATTGCAAGCAAGACTAAAGAAAAATCAAAACACTTTCATAGGATTTATCGGCCTGGAGAATACATTCCACAATGTACATTGCAGCAATATGTTCTAAATCCTTAAAACAGTAATGATAATCTATAGGGAAAGACGGGTAATATACAATACAGTATGTACAAGAACCAAGAGGGAACAATAATACTGTAAGACCAAGAACGAAGTGTTCGGATTAGAAAGGGTGTTAGGCAGGGATGTAGTCTGTCACCCCTACTGTTCAATCTATACATCGAAGCAGCACTGACGGAAATAAAAGAAAGGTCCAAGAGTGCGATTAAAATTCAGAGTGCAAGGATATCAATGATATGATTCGCTGATGACGTTGCAATCCTGACAGAAAGTAAAGAAGAAGTACAGGATCCGCTGAAGAGAATGAACACACTAATCAGTACAGAATATGGATTGAGAGTAAATCGAAAAAAGACTATAGTAATGAGTAGCAGCGGAAATGAGAACAGCGAGTAACTTAACATCAGAATTATGGATTGCCTGGTAGGCAAAGTTAAGGAATTCTGCTACCTGGAAAGCAGAATAACCCATGACGAACGGAGCAAGGAGGATATAAGAAGTAGATTAGCACTGGCAAAAAAGGTATTCCTTCCAATAGAGTATCATACATAGGTCTTAATTTGAGGAATAAAGTTCTGAAATGTACGTTTGGATCACTGCATTGAAGGGATGCATGAAGTGTGGGAAAATCGGAACAGATGAGAGTCGAATCTTTTGGGAAGAATGTTGAAAAGCAGGTAGACTGATAAAGCAAGGAATGAGGAGGTTCTCCGGAGAATCGACGAGAGAAAGAATATACGGAAATCACCGACAAGAAGAAGGGACAGGATGACAGGACATCTGTTAGGACATCACATAATAACTTCCATGGTACTGGAGGGAGCTGTAGAGGGTAAGAACTATAGAGAAAGACACATATTGTAATACATCCAACACATACACTACGGGGCATTAAAATTGCTACACCACGAAGATGACGTGCTACAGACGCGAAATTTAACCGCCAGGAAGAAGATGCTGTGATATGCAAATGATTAGCTTTTCACAGCATTCGCACAAGGCTGGCGCCGGTGGCGACACCTACAACGTGCTGACATGTGGAAAGTTTCCAACCGATTTCTCATACACAAACAGCAGTTGACCGGCGTTGCTTGGTGAAACGTTGTTGTGATGCCTCGTGTAAGGAGGAGAAATGCGTACCATGAAGTTTCCGACTTTGATAAAGGTCGGATTGTAGCCTATTGCGATTGAGGTTTATCGTATCGCAACATTGCTCCTTGCGTTGGTCGAGATCCAATGACTGTTAGCAGAGTATGTAATCGGTGGGTTCAGAAGGGTAATACGGAACGCCGTACTGGATCCCAACGGCCTCGTATCACTAGCAGTCGAGATGACAGGCATCTTATAGGCATGGCTGTAACGGATCGTGCAGCCACGTCTCGATCCCTGAGTAAACAGATGGGGACGTTTGCAAGACAACAACCATCTGCACGAACTGTTCGACGACGTTTGCAGCAGCATGGACTATCAGTTCGGAGACCATGGCTGCGGTTACCCTTGACGCTGCATCACAGACAGGAGCGCCTGCGATGGTGTGCTCAACGACGAACCTGGGTGCACGAATGACAAAACGTCATTTTTTCGGATGAATCCAGGTTCTGTTTATAGCATCATGATGGTCGCATCCGTTTTTGGCGACATCGCGGTGAACGCACATTGGAAGCCTGTAATCCTCATCGCCATACTGGCATATCACCCGGCGTGATGGTATGGGGTGCCATTGGTTACACTTCTCGGTCACCTCTTGTTCGCATTGACGGCACTTTGGACAGTGGACGTTACATTTCAGATGTGTTACGACCCGTGGCTCTACCCTTCATTCGATCCCTGCGAAACCTTACATTTCAGCAGGATAATTCACGACCGCATGTTGCAGGTCCTGTACGGGCCTTTCTGGGTACAGAAAATGTTCGACTGCTGCCCTGGCCAGCACATTCTCCAGATCTCTCACCAACTGAAACGTCTGGTCAATGGTGGCCGAGCAACTGGCTCCTCACAATAGGCCAGTCACTATTCTTGATGAACTGTGGTATGGCGTTGAAGCTGCATGGGCAGCTGTACCTGTACACACCAGCCAAACTCTGTTTGACTCAATGCCAGGCGTATCAAGGCCGTTAATACGGCCAGAGCTGGTTGCTCTGGGTACTGATTTCTCAGGATCTATGCACCCAAATTGCGTGAAAATGTAATCACATGTCAGTTCTAGTATAATATATCTGTCCAATGAATACCCGTTTATCATCTGCTTTTCTTCTTGGTGTAGCAATTTTAATGGCCAGTAGTGTAGTTGAGGACGTAAGCTGAAATCGCATTTGCCACTCTGAGATGAAAATGTTGGCACAGGATACGTATTCGTGATCGGTCACATGAAACCAATCGGAAGACGGGTGAAAAAAAAAGAAAGAGAAAGAAAACCAGAATGAGCTGCACGGGAGCCTTTTGGAAACACCCCGTGAAGTACTATATATGAATGGCAGCACAACAGGTCGAATCACCAGACTGACGTACAGATTTGCATTCAAGGGGTGTGGGATAACCACGAGAGTGCTCCTGTTGTCACATGAAACTGCAACCCAGATCATAACTCCGGTTTGGGTCCAGTGTGTCTTGCGCGAAGACAAGCTGGTTGCAGCCCCTCAACTGACCTCCTCCTAACCAACACACGGCCGTCATTGGCACCGAGGCAGAACCAGCTTTCATCAGAAAACACAACAGACCTCCACCTTGGACTGCAACGAGCTGTTGCTTGACACCACTGAAATCGCAAATGGCTGCGGTTCGGTGTCAGTGGAATGCACGCTACATGGTGCCTGGCTCGTAGCTGTCATTCAAGTAACCGAGTTGTAGCAGTTTTTTGTGTCGCTGTGGTGCCAACAGCTGCTCAGATTGCTGCTGCAGATGTCATACGATGCGACATAGCCGTACGCCGGACACAATTGTCTTCCTTCTCGGTAATACCATGTCGTCGTCCGGAGCACAGTCTTCTTTCGACCGGACGTTCTCTTGACCACCGCTGCCACCAATCATGTACAGAGTGTACATTCCAGGCAAGTCTTCCTGCAATATAGCAGAAGGAACATACAGCTTCTTGTAGCCGTATTACATCACCATGTTCAAGCTCAGCGAACTGTTCATAATGGAATCCTTGTCGCCTTAAAGGCATTCTTGACTAACATCTACTCACGACCGTTACAGTGTATATTTAAAGCAAACCTGATTTGCATCTTAACAGTAGCGCTACTTTTATGCGATCGGTGTGAAATTTAACTAGACATCGTATTTCAGATGTAGATACACGCCTACCAGCTTCCATTTACGTCACACAACTCCTTCTTGGTGTTGCGACTTTGTTTTCCTCGTGTTGTAAGAGAGCTTGAAACCATCAAATAAAGTTGTGTGTATTGAAGAGACACGGGGACACTGGAAGGTTTCACGTTGATAAACTAATGATACGAGGGTCATCCACAAACTGAGTTCCGTTTCTGTTTCTATCCGCGGTAGCGCTACGATCGCAGTTCCGAGAATGCGCGGCAGTTACTCTAACTCAATGAGAAGACATGTACGCCATTTTCAGATCGCTGCTGCCGACGTGTGCTCTGTAGTGCTTCTTTATAATGTCAGCCGTAATTGAAAATGCCGCCACGTGTGAAATCAGATCTTTGATCCGTTTTCTAAATGCAAAGAAATTTAAACCAAAGGAAATTCAACGGCAAATACGGTCAAAATACTATGAGTGATTCAATGGTCAGAAGATGGGTCAGACTGTTCAATGAAGGACGTGATGAAGTGCACTATGAAGAACGAAGTGGACGCCCGTCTGCCGTTACTGATGAACTGGTTCACACAATTGAAGAGAAGATTAAGCACAACCGTAAGTTTACACTTAGTGCCCTTGCTATGGAAGTTCTGCAAATCTCACGTCACTAATTCGTGAAATTGTTTCTGAAATGACGAGCTGAAACAACATGTTACCACATGGTTGAATACACAGGCAGCAACCTTCTATGAAGAACGCATACAAAAACTTGTGCCACGCCATGACAAGTGTCTACAAAATTTCGGAAGCTATGTAGAAAAGTAGTTTAACAGTTGTAGGTTTTTGTACAATAAATATTTTTTCTGTATCTGTACACGTTTGTTTTATATAACCAAACGGAACTTATTTTGTGGACGACCCTCACGTTACAGAGATTTCGGAATAAGATGTTATTAGATTTTTCCTGGCAGTAACTTATTAGTTCTGAAGTAAAGAAATTGCAAAAAGAAGATGGGGCCTGGGTAAATTGAAAAAACCAGAGGTTGCGCAATGTTTCAAAGGAAGTGTTGGGAATGTTGGAATTAAGTAGGGGAAAGGAATGTAACAGAAGACGAATGGGCATCTTTAAGAGAAGGCAGTAGAGGTTCGTAAAAGTAAAAGGTAAAGCCAGGATCAGACAGGATTAATTTAATTTAACTGATGAAAAAAGAAAATATTAAAATGTAGCACATTGAGCAGACGAAAGAGAATAGAAACGTTTAAAAAAATCAGATTGATAGAAAATGGAAAATGGCTAAGGAGCAATGGTTAGAGGGCAAATGCAAGACAGTAGAAACAAGCGTGACTCAGGAAGAGATGAATACTGTCAATAGGAAAATTGAAGAGTCCTTTGAGGAAAGAGAAGCAACTATAAGAATTTCAAGATCACAGAGGGTAGGCCAGTACGAAGCAATCAAGGGAAACCGGATAGGTGGAGGTTACATATAGAGGTTCTATGTAACAGAAATAAACTTGTTGAGAACAACTTAAAAGTAGAAAAGGAGGTAGGTGAAGATGAGATGGAGGATATAATACTGCGAGGAGAATATGACAGAGCACTGTAGGAGTCAAGTCGAAACAAGGGCACTGGAGTAGACGACATACCTTCAGAACTACTGATAGACTAGGGAGAGCCAACTATGACAACACTTTTCCACATGTTGGGCAAGACATATGAGACAGGGGAAATATCTTCAGACTTCAGGAAGACTGCAATAATTCCAGTTCCAAAAAAGATAGGGGCCGACAGTTGAAAATACTAGTGAACCATCAGTTTAACAAGTCATAGTTGCAAAATATTAACAGGAATTATTTACAGAAAAATGGAAGTCGACCTTGGGGAAGTTCAGTGTGGATTCTGGAGAAATGTAGTAAAACGCTAAGCAATATTAGCCCTACGACTTAGGTTGCAAGACACTTTAAGCAAAGGCAAACCTAATTTCACAACGTTTGTAGAATTAGAGGAAGCTTTTGACAATCTTGACTGGAAGTTTTAAGGGTAGAAGGGATAAAATATAGGGAGCGAAAGGTTATTTACAACTTACACAGAAAACAGACTGCAGTCATAATAGTTAAAGGGCATTAAAGGGAAACAGTGGCTGAGAAAAGGAGGGACACGGGTTCGTAGCCTATCTCTGATGTCATTCAATATGTGCTTTGAGCAAGAAGTAAAGAAACCAAAGAAAAAATTGGAGAAGGAGTTAAAGTTCAGAAAGAAGAAATAAAACCTTTGAGATTTGCCCATGACATTACACTACTGTCAGAGATGGAAAAAGACTTTGAAGAGCGGTTGAACTGAATGGATAGCGTCTTGAAACGATATAATAAAATGACCACCAACAAAATTAAAACAAGGGTAATGGAATACAGTCTGTCAGAAGATGCTGAGGCACTGGATTAGGAAAAGTAGCAGATGAGTTGGCCAAAGTGGAGAGGATATACACTTCGCAACACAACAAAAGCTCTCTTTACTGGAACCACGTAATTGTTTCCCATTGCGACGTAGAAGTGTGAAATTTGGCTCAAGGATGACTATATCCTTGCTGTATAACTCTGCAAAGCATGTTGCCCTGCGACTTCACCCTCGACTCGGCGAAACTTGAAACAGCAAAGCGCCGAAGCATGTGGGAGAAAGGTCATCACGCCTCACTCCTTCTCTCGAAGCCTTTGCGATGAAGGTCACAATCGCCGGCCTCTGTGGCCGAGAGGTTCTAAGCGCTTCAGTCCGGAACCGCGTTGCTGCTACGGTCGCAGGTTCGAATCCTGCCTCGGACATGGATGTGTGAGATGTCCTTACGTTAGTTAGGTTTAAGTAATTCTAAGTCTATGGGACTGATGACCTCAGGTGTTAAGTCCCATAGTGCTAAGACCCATTTGAACCATTTTTGGGAGGTCACAATCGCGACGCTCAGCGTTGAAATCGCGTTGTTTTCTTGTTGGTAGCTCAGGAAAACATTTCAGAAACACAGCCACTCAGAACAGAAACGAAAAGGCCTCACCATATGGTACGAAGGACGTCAATGAAACCACCACTTCTCTAGGGGCGTGGATTTGCACATATTCCGCGCTCGAAAATGACATTGCGGTATGCAACAGAACCAAACTCTTGCAGCCTTCGATATTGTTGACATCAAATATGCATTTAACCCTTCTCTAAAGACATTGTGGGGCTGGGACCACACTGAACGCGATCTGACCACTTTGGAATGGAACACGACCACAATTTTTGCTCTCGTACACATTCAAAACTACTCGACGAATTCCGAACGTGGTCAAAGTCCTCCTGCTTCGCACCCTCTTGTAGTATGATCATAGGAGGGTGCGACATTGACACACACGTGAATGAAACGGCAAGGAGTCCCTCTAAGACCTCCAGTTCGGCAAAACCCTTGGTGCCACCCGCATACCTTTGTTGGGCACTTTTAAAGTATCTCTGTACAGAGACAGCCATTCACTGATTCCTAGGCGCCGGTGTGACAGGCAACCATTTCGACACCCCTGAACTGAATGGCGCTACGTCTCGTTGCTGAACTAACTCCTGCTAGCTGCGTGTGAAATCGAAAGGGTATCGAAAGGGACGCCTGGCACACTGGCTTCCGCTACCAGTGACTGGTTGTCTGTGTAGGAATATTTTTAATGCACGAAGCAGCACTGAGAGTGCTGCCAAACTGAAGAGGGGGGGGGGCATCTTGGAGGTATACTCTTCGCTGTTTCATTCTTGCCTTCGTCAATTTCGTAGCGCTCCCTCCCACATGATCACGCCGAAGGAGGATGCGAAACAGGAGAGTTGCAAATTCATAAACACTCTTTGCTGATTCTAATAACGATTAAATTTCGCTGTATCAGACTGAACGATCCCTTGAGCAAAAAGTGCAGTGATACTATATACTAAAGCACTCAGATCAGATTCAATGGTGTTGCAGCCCCTGGATGTCCTTAGAAAAGCGGTAAATCGCCCGGAGGGCTGGGGGCTACAAGTAGCAAACTGTTGCTTTCGGCCCGACGAAATGTGTGTAAATTCAGGTTCCAAGAGAAGCGGCTATTTTATTGACACATACTAAGCATTCTCCTGAGCCCCTTTCTTGTCGATTCTGAGCGTCGGTGCCCCTTAAACGTTTTCCTTGCCCACATTAACAAAACCGCGTGTTTTCGATGCTGGGCGTCGCGTTTCCGGTCTCCATCGCGGAGGCGTCAAGGGAAGGTGTGGCATCCGAGTAACAGAGAAGGGGCGGGGGGGGGGGGGTTGACGACCTTTCCTTGGTGTGACACGTCCACAGTAGCACTGTGCAGAGTCATGGTGAAATTCTGGTGGCAATGTGACATCATTAAACCACCGTCTACCTCACACGAACTTCTGAGCTCTCGCCCTCGTTTTTCGCAAGTAACGACGACTTGCTGTTTGATGCGTCGCCCACCCCCAGGTTGACGTCGCACGGCGTAGGCACCTTTGAGCATCGCAATGGGAGATTGTTACACAGTATCAACAAAACAACCATTCAGTTTTAGCCGGCCGAAGTGGCCGTGCGGTTAAAGGCGCTGCAGTCTGGAACCGCGAGACCGCTACGGTCGCAGGTTCGAATCCTGCCTCGGGCATGGATGTTTGTGATGTCCTTAGGTTAGTTAGGTTTAACTAGTTCTAAGTTCTAGGGGACTAATGACCTCAGCAGTTGAGTCCCATAGTGCTCAGAGCCATTTGAACCATTTTGAACCATTCAGTTTTGTTGTTCAGCTTAGTAATATTCAGTTTCATAAATTCAGTATTAGTTAAATTCATTGTACAATTATTTTCCCTTCATCTATGACTGTTGCGGGCTGTTGCAGCAGCATGGATTTTCCATTGCCTAATGACTTTGATTTCACACCTTTCTCTATATCACACTCTTCATCAAGACTGCAAATAAATGCCTTAATGTGTTACGAGAAGGTAATGAG
This sequence comes from Schistocerca americana, assembly GCF_021461395.2. Lineage (NCBI taxonomy): Eukaryota > Metazoa > Arthropoda > Insecta > Orthoptera > Acrididae > Schistocerca > Schistocerca americana. The sequence goes on along the minus strand of NC_060121.1, from coordinate 414,992,213 downwards.
AAGGAGCAAATTAATTTTGCGAAGAAAGTATTGGTTTGTTGTGTATATAAAGAGCTCCCATCGTTTTGGACAGATTTTAAGAATTTTCAAGTCTACGCTGAGTCTACCACAGCAACTGTCACAGTGGGCTTCACTTCTTCCCCCTTCAGTTCTGCTGTACCTACGTGATCCTTTTTTCTTCCTTCAGCATTCAATCTGTGACGAAAATCCGATTAAACATTGCACAGATGTATTGTGCAGTGTTTCTACTATGCCCGTCGATTGCGACGCGGCGCACTTTGCAGTGCTGAACGCACAGTGAAGAAATAAAGATGCCTAGAACAATATGGTCTCCAGCAAGTGTGAAGTGTGTGCTGTCATTCGCTGAGGCTTTCCGCCTGATTTCGTGAGTGCACGGAACGTAGATGGCACACATGACAGCAAATTGCAGCAATGTTGCAAGAGCTCACTGCTCCAACAGCATTTTCGGTGGGAAGTGTTTGATCACCCACCATGGAATATGACTCCCTCAGAGCTTCATCTCTCTCCTCACATGTATTTCATTTTATTTATTTATTTATTTATTTATTTTTGTCATCAGTCTACTGACTGGTTTGATGCGGCCCGCCACGAATTCCTTTCCTGTGCCAACCTCTTCATCTCAGAGTAGCACTTGCAACCTACATCCTCAATTATTTGCTTGACGTATTCCAATCTCTGTCTTCCTCTACAGTTTTTGCCCTCTACAGCTCCCTCTAGTACCATGGAAGTCATTCCCTCATGTTTTAGCAGATGTCCTATCATTCTGTCCCTCCTCCTTATCAGTGTTTTCCACATATTCCTTTCCTCTCCGATTCTGCGTAGAACCTCCTCATTCCTTACCTTATCAGTCCACCTAATTTTCAACATTCGTCTATAGCACCACATCTCAAATGCTTCGATTCTCTTCTGTTCCGGTTTTCCCACAGTCCATGTTTCACTACCATACAATGCTGTACTCCAGACGTACATCCTCAGAAATTTCTTCCTCAAATTAAGGCCGGTGTTTGATATTAGTTGACTTCTCTTGGCCAGAAATGCCTTTTTTGCCATAGCAAGTTTGCTTTTGATGTCCTCCTTGCTCCATCCGTCATTGGTTATTTTACTGCCTAGGCAGCAGAATTCCTTAACTTCATTGACTTCGTGACCATCAATCCTGATGTTAAGTTTCTCGTTGTTCTCATTTCTACTACTTCTCATTACCTTCGTCTTTCTCCGATTTACTCGCAAACCATACTCTGTACTCATTAGACTGTTCATTTCGTTCAGCAGATCATTTAATTCTTCTTCACTTTCACTCAGGATAGCAATGTCATCAGCAAATCGTATCATTGATATCCTTTCACCTTGTATATTAATTCCACTCCTGAACCTTTCTTTTATTTCCATCATTGCTTCCTCGATGTACAGATTGAAGAGTAGGGGCGAAAGGCTACAGCCTTGTCTTACACCCTTCTTAATACGAGCACTTCGTTCTTGATCGTCCACTCTTATCATTCCCTCTTGGTTGTTGTACATATTGTATATGACCCGTCTCTCCCTATAGCTTACCCCAACTTTTTTCAGAATCTCGAACAGCTTGCACCATTTTATATTCTCGAACGCTTTTTTCAGGTCGACAAATCCTATGAAAGTGTCTTGATTTTTCTTTAGCCTTGCTTCCATTATTAGCCGTAACGTCAGAATTGCCTCTCTCGTCCCTTTACTTTTCCTAAAGCCAAACTGATCGTCACCTAGCGCATTCTCAATTTTCTTTTCCATTCTTCTGTATATTATTCTTGTAAGCAACTTCGATGCATGAGCTGTTAAGCTGACTGTGCGATAATTCTCGCACTTGTCAGCTCTTGCCGTCTTCGGAATTGTGTGGATGATGCTTTTCCGAAAGTCAGATGTTATGTCGCCAGACTAGTATATTCTACACACCAACGTGAATAGTCGTTTTATTGCCACTTCCCCCAATGATTTTAGAGATTCTGATGAAATGTTATCTATCCCTTCTGCCTTATTTGAGCGTAAGTCCTCCAAAGCTCTTTTAAATTCCGATTCTAGTACTGGATCCCCTATCTCTTCTAAATCGACTCCTGTTTCTTCTTCTATCACATCAGACAAATCTTCACCCTCATAGAGGCTTTCAATGTATTCTTTCCACCTATCTGCTCTCTCCTCTGCATTTAACAGTGGAATTCCCGTTGCACTCTTCATGTTACCACCGTTGCTTTTAATGTCACCAAAGGTTGTTTTGACTTTCCTGTATGCTGAGTCTGTCCTTCCGACAGTCATATCGTTTTCGATATCTTCACATTTTTCCTGCAGCCATTTCGTCTTAGCTTCCCTGCACTTCCTACTTATTTAATTCCTCAGCGACTTGTACTTCTGTATTCCTGATTTTCCCGGAACATGTTTGTACTTCCTCCTTTCATCAATCAACTGAAGTATTTCTTCTGTTACCCATGGTTTCTTCGCAGCTACCTTCATTGTACCTATGTTTTCCTTCCCAACTTCTGTGATGGCCCTTTTTAGAGATGTCCATTCCTCTTCAACTGTACTGCCGACTGCGCTATACCTTATTGCTGTATCTATAGCGTTAGAGAACTTCAAACGTATCTCGTCATTCCTTAGTACTTCCGTATCCCATTTCTTTTCGTATTGATTCTTCCTGACTAATGTCTTGAACTTCAGCCTACTCTTCATCACAACTATATTGTGATCTGAGTCTATATCTGCTCCTGGGTACGCCTTACAATCCAGTATCTGATTTCGGAATCTCTGTCTGACCATGATGTAATCTAACTGAAATCTTCCCGTATCTCCCGGCCTTTTCCAAGTATACCTCCTCCTCTTGTGATTCTTGAACAGGATGTTCGCTATTAGTAGCTGAAACTTGTTACAGAACTCAATTAGTCTTTCTCCTCTTTCATTCCTCGTCCCAAGCCCATATTCTCCTGTAACCTTTTCTTCTACTCCTTCCCCTACAACTGCATTCCAGTTGCCCATGACTATTAGATTGTCGTCCCCCTTTACATACTGCACTACCCTTTCAATATCCTCATACACTTTCTCTATCTGTTCATCTTCAGCTTGCGACGTCGGCATGTATACCTGAACTATCGTTGTCGGTGTTGGTTTGCTGTCGATTCTGATTAGAACAACCCGGTCACTGAACTGTTCACGGTAACACACCCTCTGCCCTACCTTCCCATTCATAACGAATCCTACACCTGTTATACCATTTTCTGCTGCTGTTGATATTACCCGATACTCATCTGGCCAGAAATCCTTGTCTTCCTTCCACTTCACTTCACTGACCACTACTATATCTAGATTGAGCCTTTGCATTTCCCTTTTCAGATTTTCTAGTTTCCCTACCACGTTCAAGCTTCTGACATTCCACGCTCCGACTCGTAGAACGTTATCCTTTCGTTGATTATTCAATCTTTTTCTCATGGTAACCTCCCCCTTGGCAGTCCCCTCCCGGAGATCCGAATGGGGGACTATTCAGGAATCTTTTGCCAATGGAGAGATCATCACGACACTTCTTCAATTACAAGCCACATGTCCTGTGGATACACGTTACGTGTCTTTAATGCAGTGGTTTCCATTGCTTTCTGCATCCTCATGTCTTTGATCATTGCTGATTCTTCCGCCATTAGGGGCAATTTCCCACCCCTAGGACAAGAGAGTGCCCTGAACCTCTATCCGCTCCTCCGCCCTCTTTGACAAGGCCGTTGGCAGAATGAGGCTGACTTCTTATGCCGGAAGTCTTCGGCCGCCAATGCTGATTATTTATCAAAATTTAGGCAGTCCTAGGCAGAGGCGGGGATAGAACCCGGGACCGAAGACGTTTTGATTATGAATCAAAGACGCTACCCGTAGACCACGGCCTTGCCTCTCTCGCATGTATAGCTGGCTATGAAGACAGAATTTTGGCACAGAGCCGCGAAGTTTAAGGCGCCTTGCCACGGTTCGCGCGGTTGTTCCCCACTCCCCCCCCCCTCCGTCGGAGGTTCGAGTCCTCCCTCGGGTAGTAGCCTAGGGACCCATGACCTCAGCTGTTTGAGAACTGGTGGAGAAAACATTCTGCTACATTCTATGACAAGGGTATTGGAAAGTTGCTATGACGCTACAACAAATGTCTAAGTCGGAACGGCGACTATTTAGAGAAGTAGATGGAAGGTGAAGGTAAACGTTGCGAAAAAAATTTTGCACAAAAAAACGAAGGTTGAAAAAAATAGCTCTTGTATATACACAGTACGACTCATAATCCTACGGGAGAGAAGTGGCACAAACTTAGCTATACAAGTAGTTTCGTACGCAGCGGCTCAAGGTTGGAAAGCTTAGCGCTCGAGTGCCGGCTACAAAACATACAAGATGGAACACCGCACGCAACATACTGTAGCGCGCGAGAGACCGTGATCTGGTTATCGCGTGCTGCAGAGAATCAGGACAAGATCTGGGCACAAGGCCACTCATTAACACAGAAGGAAATCTAATCCAACCCCCGTGCAAGAAATTGCGTGCGTCGGAGCCGTGGCTGTGAGCGATTGATGACAAAACTGCGTACAGCAAGGTTATATGTTCTCACAGAATGAATGCTTCTGTTGCCGAATGAAACCTTACCGATTTGCGCGGAAAAATTGAACGAAAGTATTACTATGCAAAAATTATCAAACCAATATTGTTTCGCACGTGAAACCAGTTGTTTGACTCCAATATTGCACATTCTTTGCGAACTTGCTGTTAGTGCGACTGGTAGGTGACTAAGGTTCCTCCTGAACCGATTCGCTGCTGAGTTGCAGTCAGCAGTACGCCTGCCCTGTGCGTGACTCGCCCCACTTCGGCCGCAGTTGCCCTGTGCTGAACCGCCCCCACTTCTGACGCAGAGCGCGTTGACATTGCCGCGCCAAATTACCATCCCTCTGTACCCGTTTATTTGTTTACTGACACTAAAAAACCTTACAAAGAACGATAAAGCTACATCCCATAGATTCTCCCCTCGAGTATGGTATAGTTCAAAACGGTTCAAATGGCTCTGAGCACTATGGGACTTAACTTCTGAGGTCATCAGTCCCCTAGAACTTAGAACTACTTAAACCTAACTAACCTAAGGATATGACACACATCCATGCCCGAGGCAGGATTCGAACCTGCGACCGTATCAGTCGCGCAGTTCCAGACTGTAGCGCCTAGAACAGCTCGGCCACCCCGGCCGACTGGTATAGTTCGAAATGTGGAACAAAACGTATCCCCTCATCGGTTTGTTTACTTCAGATATTGCGATTTCTTACGTTTGTTTTTCTTTCTGTAAAAGTCGCATCTCCTTACAGGGTGAATTTTCTTTCCGAAACAGTTCAGTTGTGTCTTTGAAGAGCCTTCATAGACGTCGCAAGGCACTTTGCTGTGCCGTCAGGCAACCTCTTGATTTTTTTCCGACATCCTTCTCTACAATGTCACGAATAATAGTCATATGTAAATCAGACAGTATAAGGTTTTTCCTGGAATGGACTTACTAAGCTACTTGATAATTTATGGCACATATGTCTATTGTGTGAAAAAAGAATTCTTTTTACCCTTTCATGATTTTCAAAAGACACTAATATGAAACTTCCTAGCAGATTCAAACTGTGTGCCGGACCGAGACTCGAACTCAGTACCTTCACCTTTCGCAGGCAAGTGCTCTACTGACTTTTTTAATTTTTTTTCGGGGGGGGGGGGGGGGGAGGTAGGAGAAACAGAAACCTTTATTATTCATAAAACCACAGTATGTCCCTATAACATAATAACTGTCCTGCAAGGAACATCGCTGCCGTGCTATCATGTAGCAGGAAGTAACAACAAAGTCAAAGTGAGTCCAACTCCGACAGCCTTAAAAAAGTTTTTATATTATTATAAAACATATATTAAAACAAAATTAAAAGAAACATTCCATACCTAGTTGTGCAACCTTCAGTTCCCCCTGGAGTGCATACTTGCGTAGTTTTCCTTAGTTGATCACTTTACTTGGTCGGTTCCACAAACTCATCTTAGCGCACCCGGCACCCCTCAACTATCTGGGGGATGGGCCAAAAACGGTTCCTAGGAAATTTTGCATACCAGTCGTTCTACTTTCGTAGCCGTAACAGTTTTGTGTGTCCGTCTTGCCAGTGCTGCCAGTAATCCATTACGTTCATATGTGCATCTCTATATATGTAATAGACCGTTGTACTTGTGATCCACGCCGCTGCGTTCGTCTTATGACGCGGAAAATACGTTTCCTCTGGAAAAGATACAATGTCGGAAGATATTGCTGTATGTATAGCGCGCCGCATGAGCGCTATAATCTTTCTTGCTAGAGTCCAGACAGCAAGCGCCTCGCCGCAGACCAGCCGGTGTTCGTCGGTATGCAGCATGCCGCATTGTTGACACCTGGGTTCAAAAATGGTTCAAATGGCTCTGAGCACTATGGGACTTAACATCTATGGTCATCAGTCCCCTAGAACTTAGAACTACTTAAACCTAACTAACCTAAGGACATCACACAACACCCAGCCATCACGAGGCAGAGAAAATCCCTGATCCCGCCGGGAATCGAACCCGGGAACCCGGGTGTGGGAAGCGAGAACGCTACCGCACGACCACGAGATGCGGGCACTGACACCTGGGCGAATCCGCCAAATATATGGCGTACTTTTCGTCATTCGTTGTGTATTCCCGGTTCACTACAAAGTACCACGTTGACCTGACTGTTGTAGGTAGGTGGGGATGGTGTACCATGCACCACACCACTTGCCAATTAACGGCAGGATGTTTCCGTTCTACCCTGGTCCGGGAGTTATGCCGAAGAAACAGATGGTACACGTCCCTCGATGACGGCTGTAGGGACGTCGGTAAATACCCCCGAATGTAACTATGTTCAACGGTGGACGTGAGCACATACATTAACGGGGCCGATATATGGCCGACACTGATCAGGGGAAGATGCGTTGTTGGTACTAGTACACATATGTCTATTGGGTGAAAAAAGAACCTTTATACTCTTTCGTGATTTTCAGATACATTCATTTGAAATTTCCTGCCAGATTAAAAGTGTGTGCCGGACCGAGACACGATTTCAGTACCTTCGCATTTCAATGGCAAGTGCTCAACTGGCTTCTTTTTTTTCGTTTTGTTCGGTATTGTTCGTTGTGTTTGGTCTGGGCGGATAACACATGACATCTGTTCAAGTTGGTCGTTGATTCCTTTACTCAGCTTTTTATTGCAGAGGCCAACCAGCCCTCTGACCACATACGCTGAGCTACCGTGCCGGCATCCAGCTGAGCTACCCAAGCAAGCCCAGCTGTACTGCAGCCAGTACCACGTCTCGTACCTTCCAAACTACACAGAAGCTCTCCTGCGAAACTTGCAAAATTAGCACTCCTGGAAGAAAGGATATCGCGGAGACACGGCGTAGCCACAGCATTGTGGGGAAGGGGGGGGGGGGGCGATGTTTCCAGCCAGAATGAAATTTCTTTCTGCACATTCATTTGCATTTAGTGCCATATCGTACTTGTCTGCTGCTACCGTTGACTGGCTGTAGTTCACCACGCATACCGGTTTCAGTTTCTCGTGATTGCTTTGGCGGTATGTTCTCTTAAAAATGGTTCAAATGGCTCTGAGCACTATGGGACTTAACATCTATGGTCATCAGTCCCCTAGAACTTAGAACTACTTAAACCTAACTAACCTAAGGACATCACACAACACCCAGTCATCACGAGGCAGAGAAAATCCCTGACCCCGCCGGGAATCGAACCCGGGAACCCCGGGCGCGGGAAGGTATGTTCTCTGTAATGATGCTATTTCAGCTACTTGGCATGTGTACAACACATGAGGGTCATTGAAAAAGTAAAGAATATTTGTTTTTCCAGACGCTTTTTTATTCAAGAGAATCAAAAAAACTTTTTCGCAGCACATTTTGATATTTTATCTATTTTTCCAATTAGCCGCTCTTCAAATTTAATTATTTTTCGTACCACTCGGCAAGATTTTTCTATGACTAGTGCATACTCAGTTTCCGCCAAGGTGCTGAAACAGTCACTGACGTCCTCTTACAGTTTTTTGTCATTTCCAAGGCGCTTTCCGGCCAGTTGACTTGATCAATGTTCATCACGAATATTCGTCGTCTGCCATTAAACATAATGCATCATTTTAGAAATGAAGCTTTATTCGTCACATTTTCATAAACTTCGGTTAGAGCAGGGGGTGTTTTTCTCTTTCAGAAACCGTTTCAGACTATGATCCTCGCACTTGGTTGGACCGTTAATATTGTCAAACATGTTAAAATCGCACAAATAAACATTAAACAAACTCGTCAGAGCTGAATGTTCTTTAATTTCAGAATGACCCACATCGCCATTTTAATGCCATTGATGTGTGCGGTGAAGCTAATTTCCAGTTCTCCTCTCTGCAACCTGTGGTAGAGTTTTGGTATCTCATTTTTATTGACGCGAACTGTACCTACAACATTAGTTCCTGTGTCATGTAAATACTGAAAATGAAGGTGGATTTGAGTACTAGTTTTCAACACGTTTGCGTCCTCGTTCAAATAAGATTCCGGAAGTGTTTCCCGATTTTTCTAAATAACCTTGACTAGCTTTTACATCAGTCGTTTTACCAGTGTAAGCTAAGAAATGTAGTACAAATACAGTTTCACAGCCACACATAATATACGCTTTTATTCCGAAAGGACTTCTTTCCGACAGAATATACTGCTTGAAAACGAACAGGAGAGGGCGCACATCGTTACCCATGTTTTGCAAAGGAGTGATAACAGATCTGAACTTTTCGTTTCATACCCACCAAAAGACCTTATCCTGAACATTTTCACAGCTGAGAGGCGAGCGCAGGAAACGTGAGACAGTATTCTGAGGTCCGAGATATTGAAGGATCACGATCGACCACAGGCACTGTATTCCCACCCGAAGATGAAGGATCGTTAAATTCTTCTATAACACTATCCATCAGGATACTTTCCACCGACGCTTTTAGCAATCCGCGTTGGTACTTTTTTTGAACAGCTACGTATCACTCACCTACAATGCAATCCTGTCATAAGGGGCTAAAGGTTAAGGACACAGCTTGTCCATCCACATATGAAGGATAATTAACAACGTTATTAGTGCGAAAAGCAACCAAACGAAACATTTTAATTCACGTTGTGTATTCATATTGCGCTAAAATATCGTAATATATATACTTGACATTCATTCTGCTGGCACTATTAACTGCTGCTGCATACACACATTATATCATCTTACGAACGCCTATTAGTGGCTGTGCCCTCCTTTCCGCTTTATGACGGCTGCTGTGGGCACACTCAGTGAGGTCTCTGAGTGTCTGTGGAGAAGTGACAGCCCTTTATTCCTCAAGAGCTAAAACTAGGTAAGTGTGTGTGTGTGTGTGTGTGTGTGTGTGTGTGTGAGTGTTTGTGTGTCTTTTTGAGGTCTAAGGATGCTCAACGTCGAGGTTATCAAAGTGCATACAAAGATAAAGTTAGTTCAAATGAATGTGGTTAAAATGTAGAAAACACGATTGAAGAAGTAAGAAGCAATTTAAGATAAAATTGCACTCTCTCTCTCTCTCTCTCTCTCTGATCCACGATCACCCGAAAAATTGCACTAGATCACATCCTATAAGATAGTGTTAGAATGGTCAGGTGTTCTGAAACAGTCAGTCAAAACACAAGTAAGACGAGAGGAAAACTAAAATAGATTCGCAGGAATATGTGGCTGGCTGATCACTTACAAGAAACATGGATGAGCCAGCTGCTCTAAAAACACGTTAAAATCATCACCCCAGAATTTTGGGGAACAAACTGGACATTTGATAAAATCTTAAAATGCGTATCACATTCATGTTATTCTCACTTAAAATAGAGGGTATATCGGCTGGATGATGAGTTGGTGCTTGTCCGAATACAAAATACTATCCATTAAAATACTCGTATCGCGCACCAATGTCTGCACGCCCCTAGCACCGCACATTGGAGGTACTCACGCCGGAGCAAGAACCGTGCGTCACATGGCTGTGTCCTATGCGAAGAAGGAAACCAGAGAAGACAGTGGTGCTGGATGCGAAGTTACGTTTTAACTCATCTCAGAAGCGTTCCACTAGGTTCCAGTCGGGGCTCTGGTCAGGCCGGTCCATTTCAGGAATGTTATTGTCCACAAACCATCGTCTCATAGATGATGTTTTATGACAGAGTGCGCTGTTATGTTTATAACTATCACCGTCTCCGAACTGCTCCTCTACTGGACACAGTACACAACGCTGTTAAATGTGTCCATACTCATCCGCATTTAACGTTTTCTTGAGCGCAAAAATGGAACCACACGCTAATCACGAAAAACACCCCCGCAGCGTACGCAACCTCAATCAGACTTTAATGTTGGCGCCATATATTCTCCAGGCATTTACCACACCCAAATCCTTCCATCCGACTGCCACACTATACAGCGTGGTCTATTGATCGTGACCGGGCCAAACATCTCACGAAATAAGCGTCAAACGAAAAAACTACAAAGAACGAAACTGGTCTAGCTCGAAGGGGGAAACTAGATGGCGCTATGGTCGGTCCGCTAGATGGCGCCGTCATAGATCAAACGGATATCAACTGCGTTTTTTAAATAGGAACCCCCATTTTTATTACATACTCATGTTGTACGTAAAGAAATATGAATGTTTCAGTTGGACCACTTTTTTCGCTTTGTGATAGATGGCGCTGTAATAGTCACAAACATATGGCTCACAATTTTAGACGAACAGTTGGTAGGAGGTAGGTTTTTTAAATTAAAATACAGAACATAGGTACGTTTGTGCATTTTATTTCGGTTGTTGCAATGTGATACATGTAAAATGGACGCCAACTATCCTTCCTCCATAATGCCGCACCATACATTAAACCGCCAAGGTCGCTGATGTCGCAGCCATCGTGGATTTTCCGTTGCCCAGTAGTGCATATTATGCCGGTTTACGTTACCGCTGTTGGTGAATGACGTATCGTCGCTAAACAGACCGCGTGCAAAATATCTGTCATCGTCCCGTAGTTTCTCTTGTGCCCAGTGGTAGTATTGTACACAACGTTCAAAGTCGTCGCCATGCCATTCCTGGTGCATAGAAATACGGTACGGGTGCAGTCGATGTTGATGTGCATTCTCAACACCGACGTTTTTGAGATTCCCGATTCTCGCGCAATTTGTCTGCTACTGATGTGCGGATTAGCCGCGACAGCAGCTACATCACCTACTTGGGCATCATCATTTGTTGCAGGTCGTGGTTGACGTTTCACATGTGGCTGAACACTTCCTGTTTCCTTAAATAACGTAACTATCCGGCGAACGGTCCGGACACTTGGATGATGTCGTCTAGGATACCGAGCAGCATACATAGCACACGCCCGTTGGGCATTTTGATAACAATAGCCGTACATCAATACGATATCGACCTTTTCTGCTATTGGTAAACGGTCCATTTTATCACGGGTAACGTATCACGAAGCAAATACCGTCCGCACTGGCGGAATGTTACGTGATACCACGTACTTATACGTTTGTGACTATTACAGCTCCATCTATGACAAAGCGAAAAAAGTGGTCCAACTAAAACATTCATATTTCTGTACGTACTACACGAATATGTAATAAAAATGGGGGTTTCTATTTTTAAAAAACGCAATTGATATCCGTTCGACCTATGGCAGCGCCATCTAGCGGGCCAACCATAGCGCCATCTAGTTTCCCTTTTCAAGCTAGACGAGTTTCGTTATTTGTAGTTTTTTCGCTTGATACTTATTTCGTGAGATATTTGGCCCGGTCACCCTGTATAGCAAATCAATGTATTGTCCTGTATCCTCCAGTCCAACTACTGGAACTAGCTGCTCATAAAAGGGTGAGGTGGAGCCATAAATCACTGTCACTAATTCTGGCAACCCCTGTGCGTAAAATTTGGAATTTAAATTTCTTACACATAGGAAACGAACATCAGTGAGCCCGAATACTGTCCGAGAACGACCACATTTCGGGAATTTCTGGATACCACATCGTGTTTGCTCTTTACTGAAGTACATCTAAAATGTTTTGCAACACTCAGCGAACTGGCTGCCAGCTGAGACGCTGGAGAGGCAGAGAGCGTGTAGGCGGTGGCCGGCGCGACAGGGCTGCCTGCGTGCGATAAGCGCGGTCGGTGGCGTGGGCAGGTCGCGTGTCCTCGTCGCCGGCCTCTGCCCAGCGTCCTTCACCCCTATCGCCGCCCCCTAACTCCCCCCCCCCCTCCAACGTTTCCCCTTTGCAGATCCGGCTCGCACCTTGTTTTCTTCTGTGCCATTTATCAACGAAACGTCCGGACCATCACAATGCAACCAGGCGGCTAGCGGGGCGTCATCATCCGGTGGCAGTCATAGCCGCTTCTTCAGCCATCAGCACATACCGCTGTTACCACGCCATCTCGCGTGGGCGGCCTTCTTCAAACATTCGTCCTCCTGTCGTTGAAGTGTAGGCAGTTTTTTTTCTTCGTATGCTAGGATTCGACTTCTATTTGCATCCAGCCTCTGTAATGTACACTGCCTGACAAAAATGTGAAGTACTGATAAGACAGGGTCGTATGTCAGTGTAATTTAATATACATGTACATATACACTGAAGAGCCAAAGAGACTGGTACACCTGTCTAATACCGTGTAGAGCCCCCGCGAGCACGCAGAAGTGCCGCAACACGATGTAGCATGGACTCGAATAATGTCTGAAGTAGTGCTGAAGGGAACTGACACCATGAATTCTGAGGGACTGTCCATATATCCGTAAGAATACGAGGGGGTGCAGATCTCTTCTGAACAGCTCGTAGCAAGGCATCCCAGATATACTCAATAATGTTCATGTCTGGGGAGTTTCGTGGCCAGCGGAAGTGTTTAAACTCCGAAGAGTGTTCTTGGAGCCACCCTGTAACAATTCTTGGCGTATGGAGTGTCGCATTGTCCTGCTGAAATTGCTGAAGTCCGTCGGAATGCAAACTGGAAATGAGTCGATACAGGTAATCAGACAGGATACTTACGTACGTGTCACCTGTCAGAGACGTATCTAGACGTATCAGGGGTCCCATATCACTCCAGCTGCACGCGCCTCAAACCTTTACAGAGACTCCACCAGCTTGAACCGTCCTCAGCTGACATGCAGGATCCATGGATTCTTGGGGTTTTCTCCATACTCGTACACGTCCATCCGCTCGATGTAATTTGAAACGAGACTCGTTCGACCAGGCAACATGTTTCCAGTCATCAACAGTCCAATTCGGTGTCGACGAGCCCAGGTGAGGCGCAAAGCTTTGTGTCGTGCAGTCATAAAGGGTACACGAGTCGGCCTTCGGCTCCGAAAGCCCATATCGATGATGTTTCGTTGAATGGTTCGCACGCTGACACTTAATGACCCAGCACTGAAATCTGCAGAAATTTGCGGAAGGATTGCACTGCTGTCACGTTGAACGATTCTCTTTAATCGCTGTTGATCCAGTTCTTGCAGGATATTTTTCCGGTCGCAGCGATGTCGCAGATTTGATGCTTTACCAGATTTTTGATATTCACAATACACTCGTGAAATGGTCGTACGGGTAAACCCCCACTTCATCGCTACGCGGAGATGCTGTGTCCCGTCGCTCGTACGCCGACTACAACACCACATTCAGACTCACTTAAATCTTGATAACCTGCCATTGTAGCAACAGTAACCATTCTAGAAACAGCGCCAGACACTTGTTGTCATAAAGGTGTGGTATTCTGCCTGTTTACATAACTCTGTATTTGAATGTGCATGCGTATACCAGTTTCCTCCGCGCTTCAGTGGATATGTAAATGATAAATCTGCAAAGTTCTCTGGCAGGTAGATGGCCATCAGAGTACATTAGTGCTGTTTGTGTTTGGTGTTGTTAGCTCATCTGGTAAGATACACACTGTCGCAAAAAAATTAGAACATCAGGAGAGACAACGTCGATTTTGATCCAATTACGGGATATGCCACGTGGTGGGTTGTTTCAACGTCGTTCGCCAACAGATAGCGTAGTGGCAAGTACCAGAGAGCCATCTGTGTCTACAATGTAACAGGGAACGCTCAAAGCCAAATGACTCAGTTTGGTACACACGTGCAAAACAAGTAGGCAACCATGTCTCACAGAGATGCCCTCGTGCTTGCTACCGCCAACTGAGCGAGGTTAAAAGGGATCAAATTGTGGCTTTCCGAGTGGCGGGATGGTCCTTTCAGAGAATTGCCACATAAGTTGGACGTGCTGCACCAGTTTTTCAACTATACTAGTATCAGTCGTCACGTAAACATTCTCACACCCGTAGACGAGGTTCTGGACGTCCACGCAGCACAGGCGCACGCCAGGATCGTCGCACTGTAAGGGCAGCGGTGGCAGATCGTACAGCTACCATAGTACAGCAAAGAGAGCTTGTGAGCCCATGCATGTCATGGTTACGTATCGGTTATCAACAGTGGAACTACGGGCAAGCACACCTCTAACGCGTCTTCTACTCACGCCGCAGCGCCGACGTCCATGATTCGACTGGTAGCGTGAGAGGATCACTGGCAAGATGGAATGGCACGCCGTGGTCTTCAAAGATGTAAGCAGATTCTGCATGCACGCAAGTGATGGTCTTTTGCGAGTACGACGTAGACCTGGTGAGTGCTGTCTCGTAGTGTACATTCATGCAAGTCACACTGACCCACCCCAGACGTTATGGTCTGGATACCATAAGCTACAACTCTCGTTAAATTTTGGTGTTTCTGGAGGGGATGCTAACGAGCGCTCGGTACGTGCAGAATGTTGTTACACCCATCTGCCGTTCTTGCAACTGGAAGGTGATGTGTTTTTTCCAACAGGATAACGCTCGCCCACACACACCCCGTGAAACTCAACGTGCTGTGCAAGACGTGCAGCAACGTCCCTGGCCAGCACGGTCTCCGGACTTCTCCTCTACCGAGAACGTGTGGGATATGATGGGACAAGTAGTGACTCGTGCGACCCATCAATCAACAACTCTTACAGAACTGCATGGACAAATCAATCTGGCGTGTCATAACGTACCCGAGAACAGTATTCGCCATTTGTCCGATCGATGGGCTGCCAGAGTCAGCGCCTGGACTGGCGCTCATGTTGGCTACACCATTTACTAAGAACCGCTTCTGCTTTTAATCTCTAATTATAGCAGGTCAGCAACTGGAAGCAGTTAATTCCATAAATTATCTGGAAGTACGAATTAGGAGTGATTTAAAATGGAATGATCATATAAAGTTGATCGTCGGTAAAGCAGATGTCAGAATGAGATTCAGTGGAAGAATCCTAAGGAAATGCAATCCGAAAACAAAGGAAGTAGGTTACAGTACACTTGTTCGCCCACTGCTTGAATACTGCTCAGCAGTGTGGGATCCGTACCAGATAGGGTTGATAGAGGAGATAGAGAAGATCCAACGGAGAGCAGCGCGCTTCGTTACAAGATCATTTACTAATCGCGAAAGCGTTACGGAGATGATAGATAAACTCCAGTGGAAGACTCTGCAGGAGAGACGCTCAGTAGCTCGGTACGGGCTTTTGTTGAAGTTTCGAGAACATACTTTCACCTAGCAGTCAAGCAGTATATTGCTCCCTCCTACGTATATCTCGCGAAGAGACCATGAGGATAAAATCAGACAGATTAGAGCCCACACAGAGGCATACCGATAATCCTTCTTTCCACGAACAATACGAGACTGGAATAGAAGGGAGAACCGATAGAGGTACTCAATGTACCCTCCGCCACACACCGTCAGGTGGCTTGCAGAGTATGGATGTACATGTAGATGTAAACGATTTTATTTCATGTACTGCATATGCACTGTTGCAACAACAGATCTCGAGTGAACTGGAAACCTCTAAAAGGGTGTACTATTTTTTTTTTCCTGACAGAGTATAAGGAACGTGAACGACGCCACATGTTGAGTAATCACTGTGAAGAACACGGGAATGCAACGTTATCAGCACCTGCATAGTTTGAAATGGGCCCCACTGTGGTCTCCATTTGGCCACCGGTCGAATCGTGCAAATCATAATTTGCGTGGCATTTGAATGTGACTCCATGTGGGACTGTATGGGAACTCGTCGTCAACCTTTCGTTCACTACAAGGGAGGAAGGTCGTATTGTGCACCAAGCACAACGCGATCCTTGCATCTGCATTTGTCATCCGAGAAAAATTAATGGACGCCCTGCGACATCGTGTGTCGTCTCACATCATTTGTCGGAGACTAGCAGCCGCTGAACTGGGAATTACTTTCCCATGCGTAGGCTGTAATTAAAGCATGGACTCATGATGAATGGCGTCACATTGTGTTCAGCGATGAATCACGCTGTGCGCTAGCCCATATGGCCGTCGTCGGCAAGATTGGCGACGACGTGGGACAGGGCTCATTCTTCCAACGTTTCGAAGAGGCACAGCGGTGTTACTCCTAGCGTCTTAGTGTGGTACGCCGTCGGGAATGCCTTGAGGTGATTGAGTGAACTATGTTGACCCAACGGTGTATCACGGGCATCAGGCGTCCTCGTGTGTTCTCTCTCAGGCGACAGTATCACGATGCTATGATGCTATTTTTCCATAGGACAATGCACATTAACATATGGCTCGTGTCTCTGTCAACTGTCTGCGTGACGCTAAGGTGGCGAGGAAGATCCCCAGATCTGCCCCCAATAGAAAATATGTGGGACCAGTTACTCCAGTTGTGGGCCAATTTGCCTCAGGAGAGGATACAAAGGGTTTATGAACCGAGTTAGTGGATGCTTCCAGGCAAGAGGCGGTGCAACATCATATTGATAAGTGGGCTCATACTAACGAACGCTTTTCAAATTTGACCCTATTTGGTAGTCACTGAAAGAATACCCTTTCATCCCGTGAAGCTTAATTTTGTTTTTCTTACTCTCCTTCTTTGAATTCCTGACTTTTTTTGTCTGGCAATCTACACTGATTCGCATTTAACGTTTGCAAGAACAAATCTCACTAATACACACTACCGCGAAGGATTGTTTTTAAACATAAGGCTGAGCACAGCATCTTTTCCGATTTTTCATTATTTTCGGGTGGTGCAAATTCCACCAGGTCTGTGCCTCTGAACTAAACATGTCGTAGTCAGAGTCTTCTGTCAGTCGGGGGTCGGTCTGTCTGTCTGTTGACCTTCAGCAATGAACAAGTAGTGCGAACCGTATATCACTGCTCACTAAAAATTACGTGGAGACTGTGTCACCGAAATCTGCGTACTGTGAATACGGACTCAAGATCAGATGATGATGTTTGCTTTCTGGGGAGCTCAACTGCGCGATCATCAACGCCCGTACAAATTCCCAGATTTTACACACTCCAATTGTTTTTCACAGTCCAATCTAGCTACTGTCACGAATTCTGATGATGAAATGATTAGGACAACACAAACACCCAGACCCCCGGGCAGAGAAAATTCCCAAATCTACCGGGAATCGAACCCGGGACCCTGTGATCCAGAGGCAGCAAAGCTAGCCACTAGACCACGAGCTGCGAACACCCAAGATCTGAGCAAGCCGTACCAAGCTAATGACGAGCCCAGATTTTCAAAGATTCTCAGCCAGATTCCATGATGGTCGTTGTGATCATTAACACCATACGCTAGTTTGGCGCCATCACAATCGGGTGCTCAGTGAAAAGACTGTAACCTGGGGTGTGAAGAGAATTTTCTCAAACTTCGTTCACAGTGCTTTAGTACTACGCCAGTAAAGGATAAACAATGAACGATTAAATGAGTCACGGCAGCCACTGAAGGGCATTCATTAAGTTACATTAAATCATTTTTTTCCTTTTCCCATCTATTTTCGCGTTAATTTAAAAATAGAACATGGCAGCAATGAAAGCCAATCAGGAAAATCTTAAATGTAATCAGTTATTCAGAGCAAGCACTATCAAGATAAGGGAAAAGTGCCTCTCTGGGCAGTTTTTTTATTACGAAATAAATGTAGCAAGGCAGTATCAGTGTCAATTAAAGATACATTTGAAATTAGTAAATCACATAGGCACACACATCTGACCTAATGTCTGCGACAGATGTACGAGGTGTAATTTAACAAATTCAACCCATCAAAGAGGCGTTGTAAGCCCACATTAGCAATACAATACTTATTTAATAACAAAAACAATAAATTAGAAAACAAATGCAGGATAACAAGAACTTAGATGAGCTTAATAGCTCGGATAAATCAGGTAATCCAGTGATGATAAATGAAGGGAGAGACTACAGAGACAGTTGTCCCTCAGACATTTAATTAATTGATTAAAGCTTCTCTCAAAAATTTAGTTAATACAACAAGTTTCTGGCTTAATAAGATACGGGCTACATATCCGTTACAGTAGAAATATGCACTTAGAATGACACCACAATTAGTAGTAGTTTAAATGAATTAGACATAACAATTTCAATATTCTTCGGGTTTTAGCTTATGCTGTTCGACTCCTCACGGGAATCTGTCCAACCACAGACCACCGGAACATGCAGAATACGGGGAAGCTCATTCTAGAAGAATCTAAGATCTCGGATGGCATAGCACAAGGTTATAGGGAAGAACAATAAAACTGTACAATCAGAATACAACAATTATACGAGGGCTATTCGGAAAGTGAGGAACGATCAGTCGCGAAATGGAAACCACTGTGAAAATCCGACGAGGCTTTTCACAGACGTTTTGGGCAGTGTCTCTAGTATGCCCGTCGATCGCATCAAGACGCTCTTTTCAGTTGTGAACGCACTGTGAGCGAGTAAAGGTGCCTAGAACAACAATGTCCCCCGCCAAGTAGGAGGTCCCGCTGAGAGGTTTCGCCTTAATGAATGCAGCCCACCTAACACAACTGCCACGCACTTCCTTCTTCATGGCAATTCTCAGCTGCACTCTGCAGAGGCAGTGAAGATGCTCCCGCAGCCTTTTGATGGGAAGTGTTCGATAGCCACAACACATCCCTAACTGGCTCGCCCTGAGAATCACCTCTGTTCACATGAAACGCTGGATACGAAGACCACACTTGGGCGCAGGCTACGCGCTATAGACCAGCGTAGAGAATTATCGGAAAGCACAGGCGGTTTCCTTCTATGACGATGGTGCTGGAAATTTGGTATAACGCTCCGATAAATGTCTAAATCGGTGCGGCGACTATTTAGAGAAGTACCTGGAAAGTGTAGCTAAATGTGCAAAGAAAACAGTTTCGATTTTCACTGTGGTTTCCATTTCGCGACCGATCGTTCCTTACTTTCCGAACAACCCTCGAACTAATAACAATATATCACACAGCGAAGAATGAAAAATACACAACGGCTTGTGTGAGCTATAAGACAAAAGCGGGAGTCCGTCTCAAGGCAAAGCTGCTTAAAGGTATTGCTTAGATCGGTACGTACGTGATTAGAATGCCCGCCAAATGCCACTCCAGACGAACGGGTGATACAATTAGAAAGTACAAGTTAAGTACTTACAGGAAATGAACGAGCTCAAAAATTGGCCGTTAGAAGGCAACTGCTAGCGAACCAAAACAAGTTTCAAGTGCATCTGGCGCTGTCCAACCCGTCTTGGAAAGGTATTATATCCCACTCCACACAACCCCAACATATGGCTCGCATCAAATAAAATATTTCCTTTATTCAAAATCACTTGACAATTTACCACAGAATTTTAAGATAGCAGTATTTACGATCGCCAAATTTTAAACCGAATATGGCGGTCCCTTTAAATAACAAACAGTACTTCACTTACCTATTTTAACAAATAGTCCAATAATTTTTGCAGTACCACCCTGAATAAGGCAAATTTTTAATAATTTATCCGCTTAATCAAACGCGCTTACGCCCAGGTATTAATACCGGTTTCTTCAGCCTGACAAATCCATAAGCGCATCGTCAACAGCATTTAAGGTTTCTTATGATTAACGTGAATACAGGAATCGCTTTCAGAAGGCGTATAATTTCAATCAGTCTCTTTAACACATGACATGCACCAGCAGAGTCTATTGAACAGTCTTAAAGTGCACGCTGCCCAGGCGATAAATGTTTAAACCAAGCCAGTCATCGGCAGATTTTTTTTTTTTTTTTGCAACCACAACCACAACCATAGCTGTCACAGAGCTCGCAAAACAAATCACTGTTTATACATTCGCCAAAATAGAATCACAAGACCTGTTTAAGCATGGCGGCAGTTTAAAAATAAGGGTTTAATTTCAACTGACTTCCAATAAAGTAACGTTAGACTCCCTTCTGATAAACAGAAGCCACCTGGTACCTTACGCTGATCGAACAACAGGTGAGTAGCACACAGTACCAAGAGTTACACTTCCAGTTGTGCACACCAAACGAACTTGATCACAGCTTCCTATTTCAAATGGCTCTAAGCACTATGGAACTTAACATCTGAGGTCATCAGTCCCCTAGAACTTAGAACTACTTAAACCTAACTAACATAAGGACATCACACACATCCATGCCCGAGGCAGGATTCGAACCTGCGACCGTAGCAGCAGCGCGGTTCCAGACTGAAGCGCCTAGAACCGCCCTTCACAGCGGTCGGCGCTTCCTATTTCACCACCCAACAATTTAGACCAGGCAAGATGCACTTAATTCCCGAAGCCGTTTCGTCCGTCACCAGTAGTAATTGCACAATCAGCCTCTGGCCCCGTGCAACACATATCGATGGCCTATTTCCGTCGTCTCGCTGGTAGCTCGCACACGTCGCCCAAATTCCACTCCCTGGAATCACTGCTCCAAAGCTGCCCTACTGTCCAACTGCCCATCGCACTTTCGCACCCGGTATTTCAAACCCAAAAATGCGCGCCAAAACCATCGTCAAAGATGCTCGCGGCGCAGACTAGAGTGTGACCTTGCGTTGTCATGGAGATTGAGGAGTTCATTTGCGTTTTTGTGGCAGCGAACACGCTAAAGTCTTCTCGACAGTTTCCTGAGGGTAACACAGTACTCTTCAAAGATTATCGTTGCATCGTGATGGAGGAAATTAAACAGAATAACCCCTTCAGAGTCTCAGGAGGCCGCCGCTATGAGTTTACCTGCTGAGGGTGCGGCTTTGAATTTTATTTCAGAGGTGAGATGGTGTGACGCCACCCCATGCATAGCCGTTCTGTTTGCGGCTCGAAGTTATGAACCCACGTTTCCTTCAACAAAAAATTGTCACGATCGCCTCGTAAGCGAATACAAATCGCACAGAAGGTCCTCCGTTGCTCTTTATGGTCTTCTGTTAGGCAGCGAAGAATCGGAACAGGTGGACGAGTGTGGCAGCACTACCAGTTGAATAGCGATGTGTGTGCCTGTGATCCGTTGATTACCTTGAACGAGTCGGGCGAGAGTGTGCGCACGTTCCTACTTTGCAGGGGTCACAGATGTGCGCTGCCATCCGGTAAGCGAGAGTTCGGACAGGTTTGCACGACCTTGTTGCGATGACGATAGATGCCTCGCGTAACGCCTCACCGTGCTTTTGTTCGCTTCCAAGTCTCCGTAGACACTCTGCAAGCGCCCACGAATATCTGCAGTGCTCTGTTTTTTCCACTAAAAGAAATTCAACGACAGCTCTCTGTTTCGAACGCAACTCTTTTACATACGCCATATAGAAGGCTACGTATAGCGCCCCTACATATCGGAACTTCATGAAACTGTAGTGGCTGATTCCACGACACCCTATAACGAATTCTGTGTTTTTTTTCAACCGACATTGGCAGATAAAAATGTTTTGACGAAATAAATCTCGGGTGAACAGCCTGGTATGAGTGTTCATAGGACACAATATTTCGGCAATCGACCACGTTGCCATGATCAGGTGCTCTGATGTACATCAGCGCACCTGATGATGGCAACGAGGTCGATTGCCGAAATATTGTGTCCTCAGAAGGATGTAGGTTGCAGTAAGTACTGGGAGATGTAGAAGCTTGCACAGGATAGAGTAGAATGGAGAGCTGCATCAAACCAGTCTCAGGACTCAAGACAACAACAACAACAACAACAACATGCACACTCATACCAGGCTGTTCACCCGAGATTTATTTCGTCATAAAATACGCCGGGAGAAATTGAAAAACCACTTCAAAAATGTTTTGCATTGCTTATGAACGCCTCTCGTATGCTTACATTGATAAGAACCCGAAATGGAAGTCAGATGTTAAGATATTCAAAACGCCCACATTCTGCAACTCTTACATCACGAATAATACCACATTTTGGAGATAACAAATGTCAAACACCTGTTTTACTTTCCCCGTTTTCATTCACTAATGTCTTACGGCATCATATTCTGAGATAACTGGTCAGTGAGAAAACAAGTAGTGTTCACTTAGACTTCTTCAAACAGCTGTGCATAGCGACAACAGCTTCACGGTAAGTATTTTATTCCCTTAATGAAGTTTGTTATCAACTATCAGTTATAGTCTGCAAACACATGTAACATTCAAAAATATAATACTAGGAGATATCATTGTCACTCTCCATTAACCAGCCATTGTGTAGAACAAAAAGGAATGAGTTATTCAGCCACAAAAATATTTCGCTACCTAGTGAATGATTTAAAGATTTTAATGGATAATAAGATTAACTTCAAACACAATCTGAAATCTTATCTGCTTGACAACTCCTTGTACTCCGTAAAAGAATAGCTGAACGTGTAGTAGTGTACTGTGTGTGCGTATGGTGAGGACAGGGGGGGGGGGGGAGGGGGGGGGGTCGTACATGTTTAAGACTCATCG
Organism: Schistocerca americana; assembly: GCF_021461395.2. NCBI lineage: Eukaryota > Metazoa > Arthropoda > Insecta > Orthoptera > Acrididae > Schistocerca > Schistocerca americana. The sequence goes on along the minus strand of NC_060121.1, from coordinate 414,969,427 downwards.
GGCACATTTTCTTTGGTATTTCGGCAGATTTTGGCAATTTCGTTTTTGCTGTGTGTAGCTGTAGTCATCGTCGGCGCAAGGCGTCAGTTTGTTTCCCCTTACAAACAAAATGTTGTTTAAAGCGCAGCTTTAAGTGCTCATTCGATAGAACAGTCTCAAATTACTGTAGGGCGATATTCGTTTTATCTATATGTATTAACAGTGACAGTAAGACACAGAGAATAGCTACTACTCCCGCAGCGTTTCGTATGCCGTCCTGGCTCGCGCTGGCTGCTACGGTCGTGCAGAGGCGCTGCTCAATCGCTCATGCAGTACTGGTTATTCATCGAGTCTTATTGTCCTACTAGTGCGTGCCGACAAACGGAGTATTGCACTAAACTAAACCGAAGCAGCTCTATCGAATGAGTGCGTGAAATAGCATCTTAGAAATCATTTCGTTTGCAAGGGGAGATGAACCGACGGTTTCGGTCGACTCTGGGAGTCGCATGAATGCCGTGATGTGCAGTATTTGCGTGGGATGACTGCAGCTACACACTGCAAAAACGAAATTTCAAATGACTGTCGAAACACCAGACATGGCACCTGACAACAACATACTACAGCAACTGGAGCTCTTGCGCTTGAAGCGAAAATTGAAATTACGTAACCGATAGTAATGTGCAATGACAACAACATACTACAGCAACTGGAGCTCTTGCGCTTGAAGCGAAAATTGAAATTACGTAACCGATAGTAATGTGCAATCCATTCCTTAGCGTGATTCACTCCTAACATTTCCAGAGCCATTGCAACCATTTGAACCTGTACTAAACATTTCTGGCTGCGAGAATTTAACTTACACACTGCAAAAACAAAATATCAAACGACTGTCGAAACACCAGACAATGCGCACCTCACAACAACATACTAATGCAACTGGAGCTCTTGCGCTTAAAGCGAAAATTGAAATTACGCAACCGACAGTAATATACAATCGATTCCTTAGCGAGATTCCAGAGCCATTTCAACCATTTGAACCTGTACTGAACTTTTCTGGCTGCGACAATGTAACTTTAAACCGAACCAAAACTGCATGAATTTACGTATCACAAAAACTGAATCTGATGCAACACTATTGATCTGAAATTGGCCCTGGCAATAAAACAAAACTTGATCAACTTGAAAATAACCATCCTTCTGCTTAGTGAATGCTGTCCCTGAAATAATAAAATTTCTTACCCTTACCTGCGCGACCGTAACGCTCCTCGCACCGCTCTGTTACTACTTTAAATTATACAGTAATATAGAGCTATTGTGCAATGCTGTTGCTTAAAATGCATTTTAATTAAATCGAATATGTCTGAGACAATAACTTCTTGAACAAAATAGTTAATCAAACCGAGATGGATCCGGAAACTGGTACTGACTTGTGATAACTAATATGGCACTAACTTTAAAATTTGTATTTTGACTAAATTATAATGCTAACAATTAACACCGATAAACTCATTATACATTAACAGTTACTTTTACAAAATCATTGGATGTGAGTGCTATATATTGTCTCAATCATCACTTATGAATACGCGCATTGCATTGGCAACAAAACAACTTTCTTTACATAAATTATTTCCAGTATAGTATTTTGCAAATAAAAATCATTACTGCCCGTAGCGAATAAGCATATATCCAGCATACATTAGATACAACACGTCTTTACACGTGACAGTCCTCCATACATCTCTCTATCGAAAGTTACTCTCTACATCTGTCTGTCTAAAGTTACTCTGACGAACTACCCATAAAACCTTGAACCAGCGATCGCTGTTGAGCAGCGGCGCTACTACACAGGTAATACTGCATTTGACCATCTCTGGTTCAATATAAAATTTTAAATATTACTCTGTGTATATACCTTTCAATATAATTCCAACGACGGAAATATATATATATATATATATATATATATATATATATATATATATATATATATATATATATATCCGTCGTAGGAATGAAACACTGATTCTGCATATCAGGGATCCAACAGTTTGTTTGTAGGTTTGTGGAAGTATGTGGTATTAGATGTGTGCTCACAGGCCGCTTAATTCGCCTAAATAACGGGCCGCTGATTGCATACGTGGTGATAGCGCCAGGTAGTGACCCAGCTGGGTTCCATAGGATTTACATCAGGCCAATTTTGTCACCGAGTCATCAACATGAGTTCACTATAATGCTCCTCAAACGACTGTAACAAGGTGTTGTCTCCGAGAAACGGACAATTACACTGCTGACATCGCCGTCGTGGAAGATATCAAGCATGAAGGAGCAAATGGCTCTGAGCACTATGGGACTTAACTTCTAAGGTCATCAGTCCCCTAGAACTTAGAACTACATAAACCTAACTAACCTAAGGACAACACACACATCCATGCCCGAGGCAGGATTCGAACCTGTGACTGTAGCGGTCGCGCGGTTCCAGACTGCAGAGCCTAGAACCGCTCGGCCACTCCAGCCGGCCAAGTATGAAGGGAAGCAGTGGTTCGTAGCTGTCAGTATGTCTTCGATTATTACCACAGGACCCGTGCAAGTGCGAGAGAATGTCTCCCATGGCTTAATACCGCTCCCACCAACCTGCGTTCGTGGCGCTCTGCACGCTTCGAGCCGCCGTTCACCTCAGTGACTGGCGTTTGTGGAGAAGACCATCGACCTAATGGAGTAAAACTGTGATTCACCCAAAGAGCCAATACGTTTTCATTGGTCGGCGGTCGAATGTTGATGGTCCTGTGCCCACTGCAGTCGTAAGTGACGATGTTGTCAGGTCAACATGTGAGCACGTCGTGGTGGTCTGCTGCGGAGCTCCATGTTCAGTAATGTACTATGAACAGTGTAGTCCGAAATCCTTGTGCGTGCACCAGCATTGTGCTCTTTCGGCTGAGATGCCGCAGATCACCATTTATCCTACTTTACAGAGCACACAAGCCTCCGTTCTGCGAAGAGTCGTGGACGACCAACAATTTAGCGCCTGGTGGTAGTTTCACTGTTCTTCTACCTCTTTCCGTAGATGCTCATGACAGTATCACGTGAACTTTCGACCAGCCTCCCCGTTTTCGAGATACTCGTTCACATAACGATCTGCCCTTTGTCAGAGATGCTTATCTCGATGGATTTCCCCATTCGCAGCCCTTATCTTCAGTAGGATGATTCCCCGTCTGTGTAATGCTCCGCTATTACACTTTTGCTACGGCGTCATGGGTCCGCAACACCAGCAGGCGGCATCCAACGTCGTGGCAGGTAGTGGTCATAATGTTTTGTCTTATCAGTGTATATAACGAACAGTGACAGACCTATGACATCCCTTTGGCTATGCCCGAGGTCTTACACCTGAAAATTTCTGACCTTTGAGTATGGCATAGCGTGTTCTACTTTTTTGGAACTGTATCAAACTCCTTCCGGAAGTCAAGGAACATATCTTCAACATGGGATCTGCTATCTACTGTCCTATGCGCCTCATGGACACCAGTCTGCGCACCAGGAAGGCGCTCACAAAGCTTCACTGCACCGTTATTCCTCGTCCACACTACAGCCCGGATCTCGCACATTCTGGCTTCCGTCGGCAAGACGTTGGCTCCTACGTCGACCGGTAGAGTTATACCTTGCGTGCATGCAGGACCTCCCACAAGGTATCGTAAGGCTCTCGCAGATCGGAAATTACTTTACAAAATAGGGTTTTGTAGCCGAATGAATGAGGAAAAATATGGTGTATTGGAATCTCGAATAAAACCAACCTGCTTTCAGGAAAAAGTGAGTTACATTACTTATTGAAGAGCTCTCGTATCAAAATTTAGAGTATTTTATTTCATTTATTGGTTTGCTCTCATGCACCATTTTCAGTGGTGTGGACAAGCGTTGTGCTGTACTTCCAGGTATTGTTGTTGTTGTTGTGGTCTTCAGTCCAATGACTGGTTTGATGCAGCTGCCCACGATACTCTATCCTGTGCAAGCCTCTTCATCTGCGAGTAACTACTGCATCCTACATCCCTATGAATCCGCTTACTGTGTTCATCTCTTGCTCTCCGTCTACGATTTTAAACCTCCCACGCTTCCCTCCAGTACTAAATTGGTGATCCCTTGATACCTCGGAATGTGTCCTAACAGTCGATCCCTTCTTTTACTCAGGCTGTACCACAAATTTCTCTTCTACCCAGTTCTGTTCAGCGCCTCCTCATTAGTTAAGTGATCTATCCATCTAATCTTCAGCATTCTTCTGTAACACCACATTTCAAAAACTTCTATCCTCTCCTTGTCTAAACTGTTTATCATCCTTGTTTCACTTCCATACAAAGCTACACTCCAGACAAATACTTACAGAAAGGACTTTTTGACACTTAAATCTGTACTCGTTGTTAGCAAATTTCTCTTTCGCAGAAACACTTTTCTTACCATTGCTAATCTACTTTTTATATCCTCCCTATTTCCACCATCATCAGTTTTTTGCATCCCAAAGAGCAAAACTCATTTACGACTTTAAGTGTCTCATTTTCTAATCTAATTCCTCAGCATCACCGGATTTAATTCGCCTACATTCCATTATCTCGTTTTGCTTTTGTTGATGTTCACCTTATATCCTCCTTTCAAGATACTGTCCATTTCGTTCAAATGCTCTTCTAAGTCCTTTGTTCTCTCTGACAGAATTACAATGTCATCGGCAACCATCATAGATTTTATTTCTTCTCCCCGGACTTTAATTCCTATTTCCTTTACTGATTGTTCAATATACAGATTGAATAACATCGGGGATAGGCTACAACCCTGTCTCACTCCCTTCTCAACCACTGCTTCCCGTTCGTGCCCGTCGACTCATAACTACCATCTATTTTCTGTACAAATGGTAAATAGCCTTTCGTTCCCTGTATTTTACCCCTGCCAACTTTAGAATTTGAAAGAGAGTATTCCAGTCAACATTGTGAGTAGCTTTCCCTAAGTCTACAAATGCTATAAACATAGGTTTGCCTTCCCTCAACCTATCTTCTATGACAAGTCGTAGGGTCAGTATTGCCTTGCGTTATCCTACGTTTCTCCACAATCCAAGCTGATATTCCACGTGGTCGGCTTCTACCAGTTTTTGCATTCTTCTGTAAAGGATTTGTGTTAGTATTTTGCAGCTGTGGTTTATTAAACTGATAGTTTGGTAATTTTCACACCTCCCAGCAACTGTTTTCTTTGAAATACTCTTTTTGAAGTCTGAGAGTATTTCGCCTGTCGCATACATCTTGCTCACTAGATGGAAGAGTTCTGTCATGGATGGCTCTCCCAAGGCCATCGGCAGCTCTAACAGAATGTTGTCTAATTCCGGGGCGTTGTTTCGACTTAAGTCTTTCAGTGCTTTGTCAATTTCTTTACGCAGTATGATATCTCCCTTCTCATCTTCCTCTACGTTCTCTTCCATTTCCATAACGTTGCACTAAAGTACATATCCCTTGTATAGCCTACCAATATAATCCTTCCACCTTTCTGATTTCCATTCTTTGGTTAGGACTGGTTTCCATCTTGGCTCTTAGTACTCACACAGGTGCTTCTCTTCTCTCCAAAGGTGTCTTTAATTTTCCTGTAGGCAGCATCTATCCCACCTCTAATGATATATGCTTCTAGCTGCTTACATTGTCCTCTAGACATTCCTCCTTAGCCATTTTGCACTTCCTATTGATCTCCGTTTTTAGACTTTATATTCCCTATTGCCTGCTTCATTTATAGCATTTTTATGGTTTCTCCTTTCATCGATTAAATTCAATATCTCTTGTGTTATTCAAGGATTTTCCTTACTTGATCCTCTGTTCCCTTCACTATTTCATCTCTCAAAGCTACCCATTCTTCTTCTAGTGTATTTCCTTCCCCCGTTCTTTTAGTCGTTTCCTAATGCTGCCTCCGAAACCTTTTACAACCTCTGGTTCTTTCAGGTTATCCATGTCCTATGTTCTTAAACTCCTGCCTTTTTCCAGTTTCATAACCAATAAATTGTGGTCAGAGGCCACATTGCTCTTGGAATTGTCTTACAATTTAAAATCTGGTTCCTCAATCTCTGTCTAACCATTATATAAACATTGCGAAAAAAGCACCTAGTGTTAACCTAGGTTTCGGCGTAGATAACTACACCTTCTTCAGAACAATAAAACCCACAAGTGCCTAAGAAGACCTTTGTCAATGATTAAAAGAACACCATAGCTATACATTTATAAACGAAAAAAAGGAGGTTACACCATTAAGATAAGTAACGGTTTAGTTTTGTACACATTTACTGTTTGTGTTTTCCTTTTTTCGTTTATAAATGTATAGCTATGGTGCTCTTTTAATCATTGACAAAGATCTTCTTAGGCACTTGTGGGTTTTATTGTTCTGAAGAAGGTGTAGCTACCTACGCCGAAACCTAGGTTAACACTAGATGCTTTTTTCGCAATCGAGGCGGGTTTCTTGTTTTTTAATATATTAACCAACGATTGCTGACGCGCTGCGATGTTGAAGGTTCTTAAATTATATAAACAATCTGAAACCTTCCCGTGGCTCCAAGTCTATTCCACGTATACAGTCTTCTCTCATGTTTCTTAAACCAAGTGTTAGCTATGATTAAATTATGCTCTGTGCAAACTTCTACAAGGCGACTCCCTCTTTCATTCCTTTCCCCATTCCGTATTCACCTACTACTTTTGCATCTGTATCTTTTCCAACTATCAAATTCCAGTCTGCCATGACTATTAAAATTTCGGCTCCCATAACTATCTGAATAATTTCTTTTATCTCATCATACATTTGCTCAATCTTTTCCTCGTCTGCGGAGGTAGTTGGCACATAAACTTGTATTACTGTCGTGGGTGTGAGCCTCATGTCTATCCTGCCTGCAGCAGCGCTGTTCATAGTAGCTTATGCACATTCGTATTTTATTTTTTTTACTCATTATTAAACATAGTCCTGCATTACCCCTATTTGATTTTTTATTTGTAGCCCTGCATTACCCGGACCAGAAGTCCTGTTCCTGCTGCCACCTAAATTCACTAATTCCTGCTATTTCTAACTTTAATCTATCCATTTTCCTTTCTAAATTTTCTAGCCCGTCCGATGAAGGAATCTGACATTCCACGCTCCGATCTGTAGAACGCCAGTTTTCTTTCTCCTGATTACAACGTCCTCCTGAGTAGTCCGCGCCAAGAGATCCGAGTGTAGGACTATTTTACCTCCGGAATATTTTACCCTAGAGGATGTGATCATCATTTAACCACACAGTAAAGCTCCATGCCCTCGGGAAAAATTACGGTTGTAGTTTCCACTTGCTTTGAGCCGTTCGCAGTACCAGCACAGCAAGGCCGTTTTGGTTGATGTTACAAGGACAGATCAATCAATAATCCAGACTGTTTCTCCTGCAACTAATGAAAAGGCTGCTGCTCCTCTTCAGGAACCATGCGTTTGCCTGTCCTCTCCTACAGATACTCCCTCCACTGTGGTAGCACCTGCGGTATGGCTCTCTGCATCGCTGAGGTACGCAAGCCTCCCGCTGGTTCATGGAAGGAGGGGGGGGGGCGAGAACTATTTATTAATTTTCAAAAAGATGAGAACCATTTATTAATTTTCAGTTAGATATTACTTACTTTCGAATTATTGAAGTTGATCCATTAAGCTTGATAACAATACTTTTATTGTCAGCAAAGAGAATTATTTTTTACTTCTTGAATATATGATGGTGGATCATTTACGTATAAGACAAGAACAAGAGTGGATCCAGTATCAAACACAGAGCTACACTTTTTGTAGTTTCCCCGTCCTAAAGATACAGTTTCATTATGTACTCTGCCCGAGTTTCTTAATGCAAAACTCTGCATCGTTTTTGATAGAAAGCATGAGAGTCAGCTACCAGCAAAGCCTCTGATGCCATAATGTTTTAGATTCTCTAGGAGAAAACTGTGAAGTGCATAATCAAATTCTTTCGTAAAGTTACAGAAAGTACTAACTGGAAATAGTTTGTCTTTCATATTTTTAATGTAATTCTTGAATTGATAAGACGCCTGTTCAGCGGAGAAACCCTTTAGAAATCCAGATGGAGACTAAATATCTTGTTTTGAAAGAGGTGCGTTATGGTTCTTACAAATATAATGTTTATCACTAGGGTCGTGATGGAAGTAAGTAGTAAGACTGGACATATATTATTAATATCTGTCTACTACTGTTGTGAAGGGATTTGAAAACAGCGTGTTTCAGACTGTCTAAATATATCTCCTGTGATCGTGATGTGTTGCGTGTATAGCTAAATACATTGCGTGCACGTGACGAACATGTGTATGTTTCAGAGTCTTTGTTTCAAACCCAGGGGTGCTAGAGCATGTCATGGGAAACGACTTGTGTAAGAAACAAAATGTTCGCTGGCGCTTCCGGCGACGCTATGAGTCTTTTTATTACTGCAAGTGCAGGCAATTTGTGGCGTGCATAGGCAATCTGTGGCGTGCATATGCGAAGCGTGTTGCATATAGTCCACTCAACTGCTTCGCGTGAAAAGGTGTAGACCGAGAAAAATTAAAAGTTCCTGATTCGCTTCTAAAGTATCATTATGCTCTTACAGACTCTCAGTTAACTGGGGTAGGTAGTATGCTGTAGTTCGGCAGAAATCTCTTCGTCTCAGCGCCGCCGAATTCATTGTGGGCAACTCGCCTCTTCTTACGAGTTCTCCCTGCTGCGAGGGAAGTAAATTTTCCTACACTTTATTTCCTCTCAGTGAGGGCCACGGATTGACTTCAAAATGAGGCCGTGGCACATCCTATACTTTAATCACTGAAAGACAGTGCGACTTCACCACAACAATCCATTTCAAGTCTTTCCATTAGGGGTGACTACCAGTTCGAAACATGGAAAAAAAGCATCTTTAAAACACGTGACGCTCCAGGACAAAATAAACTCACGACACACACACACACACACACACACACACACACACACAAATTCTGTCACAGGTAATGTATTCCTTTCTTGTTTTCAGCAGAATCTCGCAGCTCCGATGAATTGCCTGGCGGACTCTCTCGAAGATGCCCGGTGCGGTTTGAACGGCATTACAAGCTGCTTCTATTCCTTTTACGCGAATGTCGCTGTTTTCTACGGGCATAGCATACGCCTTACTTTTGATGCGAGCCAACTGTTAGAAATCAACTGGTGTGAGGTCGTGGTAGTCACAGAGCCGACTATACCAATCCAGTTCACACTGTATGTGTCAGTGAGATGCTAAGTACACGGCGGTTACAATGTGATGGTGGTATCGTCAATCTGAAACCACATTTTCGCTCGTACGTCCATCGTCTTCTAATAGCTTGAGTGAGCCATTTGCCAGAAATTTGTGATGCTTGTGGCTGTCTAGACGAGCTGCAACACTAACGTGGCCAATAACACGTTCGCCCATGATGCCAGCCCACACTTTTACAGAAAACTATTGTTTCTGATGTTTGACAACGATTACACGTGGTTTTTCTTCTGCCCATACGTGGTTGTTGTGGGAAACACTCTTTATCTGTGAACATCACACAAGACGCAAACTCCGGCTTGTAATGTATTGCTGCATAAAGAACTGGGAAATCCACATAGGAGCTCCTAGGTCTTGTACCTCCTGCAACTGAAATGGATGTAACCGGCGCTGATGGAGAGTTCGAGTGATTGCGGATGAGTCCGCGTCAAATAGCGGCGTACAAACACTTCCTGTTTTGATGCCATCATTAAGTGAATAGAAGATCCCATACTTGCGCATTCGCTAATGTATCCTCTGGGAGAGTGAGTGAAATGAACGTCGTTTGTTGATGCGTTCATGATACTGACGTGCTACTAAGTGTCCACAGCCTCTATCTTTACCCGTACAGAAAAAGTTTCATTTCTACCGACCAATAAGCGTTTATGACTGGTCTGGCGCACGATGGATTATGACCACCAATATACAACTGTCCAGAATTACCAATCGACAATGACGCAGCTGTGTTGTAGGGTAGGCAGTAGAGATCAGAAACGGAGGAGTACCAAGACAAGGCGAGTACCAATGTAAGTTTGCGGGCTGCTTGCTTCATAAATCAAGGCGCCGCTGTTACGTACGTGCTACCGGGCTTCCTTCGTTCCCATTGTAGTTCCGCAGGTAGGCCTCTAACGAGTCTGAGAAGTGTGGCGCTGCGGTCGCTTCGTACTCGACGACTCGTTCCCTCGTGACTTCTTGCTAGTACGGAAGATCAGCACATGATCTTGCTGCTGTAAAGTAACACTGACAAGGTGAAATAACCGATAGTCGGAATCAAATGATCTATAAGGAAGCTGTGTTTTGTGAGGACCTGGAGGGTATAAGACGAAAATTAATTGCTGCAAAGAACATAATTTTGAATATGTTACAGTAAAGTAGCAGTGGCGTCTAGGATCCGTTTAAGATACAGTCCACGTTACAGAGAAAAAACACACAAATTTTGTCCAATGGAAACAATGTTCTTTCCGTCTCCGCCATGAGAAACGTGTGTGATGCATCAAACGAAAACTGGACAAAAGGTAACTTCACTGTTATAGCCAAGCGACAGAAAAGCACGCTTTACTCTTTTGATCATAGCAGCTAGCGTTTGTGGGCTGACAGCGAGTTACGTAGCTTACAATTCATTTCGAAAATTATTATAAATTTATTTTAATAATAATCGCTATTTAGAGGCTGCACTTCAACCTCGTCATGTTTTCCGGTACTGTTGTTACAGACCGGGTAACGCATCGAAAGTGCCTATCTGTCAACGCAACTGCTGGAGGGCTAGCACACCCGTCGTCATGGATCCGGTCGACCACGTCCGACCAACACAAGGGAGATTCTCCGCATTGCCCACCAAACACATGGCAATGGCTTCTCGTCTCCACCTGCCATCCGAGAACAAACAACGGACTGATTTTAACATTCTGTGTCATCCCGCAGAGTTGCTCGTAGAATAGGAGCAGCGGGACCAGGGAATTACCATCCCACGCGTAGACTGCTGTTAACAACACAAACGACAGAGTTTGAAATGGTGTCGCGACCGGGCAGTATGGACTGTTAATGAAAGGCGTCGCATTGTATTCAGAGATGAATGGCGGTTCTACACTACCCCGGATGACCATCATCGGCTAGTAAGGCGGCGAGCTGGGGAAATCATGTTCTTCTAGTGCTTTGGCGAGGCACAGTGGTGTTATTCCTGACGTCATAGTGTGGGGAGTATCGAGTATGACTTCACGCCATCATTCCCAGTGGATTCAGTGCATGCATCCAGGCCAGACGGGCTGCAACGATAAGTGGGCTCATACTGCCAGGTTCTTTGAAAATTTGACTCGATTTTGTAATCACTGTAATAACATCATACACCCTCTCGACCCGTGAAGTTTCATTTCGTTTGCTCCTCCCCATGTGTTCGCCTTTTTTTCAGGTGGTGTAGATTAAAGATCCTGTACTTAAAACAATAGAAATAAGAGTCACATAGGATAGTTGCTGCCCTAAGTCCTCCTGTCAATAACTGCCTTTAAATTAGAATTTCTTAATAGTTATAAGGATGGAATCGTTTCGAGCTGTTCTCAAGAGTGCACATTTGAACAATCTGTGTCCTCGAAGCTGTTAACTATTTATACAGTGAATCCTAAAGCGGCGGCGCGGTTACGTTCTTCCATTACCTGCACCTACCTGTGAATTCGTTGCAACAGATCGCTGGTAGGAAAGCCGAGCAGAAACCTACCGTACTGCTACTTGCACCAGGCTGCATAAACATAACTATTCTAAGAATCGGGAAAAGGTCTTAATTTTGAATGAAAGGTTGAAGTACTGGCAAAACTTCGGTTTATTCGGAACCTTGTGATGCACACGTCCACTGCCAAGCCCGTGCTAACATTAACGCAGTCATGCACAAACTCTTCCATTCACGTTATCAAGTTTATGGTAACGTATTTTCCGTAATCTTAACCGCTGCTGAGCACGGATTGTTCTTAAATGAAAATGCTCGCCATACTATTAAGTTTATCTGTGTCTAATGCACTCAAGTTTTTAGTCACCGATCTGCTCAACAAGCCACGCGGAATTACTGTCTTTCCTCATACACAAAATTACTTTAAAAAATCCGTAGTTTCTAAAAAACACACCGGAATAAACATGCCTTCACTTTACAACACTTTTGAAACAAGTAGCACAAAAAAACCGTCAAACTATAACTTCCTCGGAGCTCATACTACACAAGAATGTACCATTGAAAGGCTGGGCTCCGATTCCCCTAGACTGCTGGAAGCATTCTATATCTCCCAGAGAAAAGACGCGCGAAGAATACTCATTTCTGATTGGTCAGTTTTCTTTAACGACAATAGAAAACCATTATTCTCCCGTGTTAGTCCGCGCTTTTCATGACTAACCAATCAACATATAACACACTCTCGAACTGTACTTTTTTCCGAAATAAATATTTAGCATTCTGATATTTTGTTTATACTTTACGTTATTAACTATTTTCATTTGCACTCGAATTAGCTTTCCTTTTAACATAAATATTATGACACAAAATTCCCCGCCCTCTGCATTCACACAGTCTGAAAATTTTCTCACACTACTTCGTACAGCGTTCATCACAAGAACGGTGATCTACTTTAGACCACATTCACGCATCATTCACACTACTAAAAGCATATACAAAACTGTACAAACATAAATAAACAAAAAAACCTTCAAGAAATAAACAGAACAATTCACGAAAACATTATCCTGACCTGTTTCTTGAATGTCTGTGCACTACCGAACTCTGGTGGTCAAAATTCTTAACTACATTTTAATTCTTTCTGTTTACTCTTGTCCGCTACTGTCCTCTAGCAGATGGAAATTAGAGCTATGTACACGACTGAACCCGCTTCAGACCATCTGTCACTGAGCACGCATGAGTCATTTTCCCGATACACAGGCTCTAGACAGGAGCGATATAAGGCGCCACGCCTGACTACGTTAATCATGGACACAGAATGTTATAGTGTAAATTGCTGAGAACAGCTCGAGATGTGTTGAAAGTTATACCTTTTTTTAAGCATCTGTCTTCTGACTGGCTTGATGCGGTCCGCCTCGAATTCCTCTCCTGTGCCAATCTTTTCATCTCAGACTAGCACTTGCAACCTATTTCCTCCATTATTTACTGGATGTATTCCACTCCCTGTCTTCCTCTACAGTTTTTACCCTCTTCAGCTCTCTCTAGTACGATGGAGGCTATTCCCTGATGTCTTAACAAATTTCCTATCATCCTGACCTCTTCTCAGTGTTTTCGATATATTCCTTGCCTCGCCGATTCTGCGGGGAACCTCCTCATTCCTTACGTTATCAGGCAATCAAATTTTCAACCCTCTTCGGGCAACGGCCTTGCCGCAGTGGATACACTGGTTCCCATCAGATCTCCGAAGTTAAGAGCTGTTAGGCGTGGCTAGCATTTGGATGGGTGACCATCCAGGCCACCATGCGCTGTTGCCATTTTTCGCGGTGCACTCAGCCTCGTGATGCCAACTGAGGAGCTACTCGACCGAATAGTAGCGACCCCGGTCAAAGAAAACCATCATAACGACCGGGAGAGCAGTGTGCTGACCACACGCCCCCCCCTATCCGCATCCTCGGCTGAGGATGATGCGGCGGTCGGATGGTCCCGATGGGCTACTCGTGGCCTGAAGACGGAGTGCTTTTCTAGCACCACATTTTAGGCGCTTCTGTTCTCTTCTGCTCCGGTTTTTCCACAGTCCATGTCCCACTGCCATACAAAGTTGTGCTCCAGATGAACATTTTCAGAAATTCCTTTCTCAAATTAAGACCTATATTTGATACTAATAGGCTTTCTTAGCCAGGAATGCCCTTTTTTCCAGTGCTACTCTCCTTTTTTAGTCCTCATGGTTTCGAGCGTCTTGGGTTATATTGCTGCATAGGTAGGATAATTGCTTAACTTTATCTACTTTGTGATCAGCAGTTATGACGTTAATTTTCCCGCATTTCTCATTTTTGCTACATCTCATTACTTTCGTCTTTCTTCAGTTTACTCCCAATCCGTACTCTTTACCGATTAGACTGTTCATTTCTGTTGTGTACATAGTTCCGCGTAGTCAGCGCGTACACAACTTTCCCACGCGCCCCGCTAAGCACAACAGCGCAGGCGCAGCGCTCGTCCGTCTCCGCACTACGAAATTGCACTGTCTTAGAGACGGACCAAATTCTGCTTCCGCCGATCCGCGTATTAATATGTCACGCAGCCAATGAGATTGCTGCTAACGTAGGACCTTTTCTCCTCGCGGATCACACTCGCGCAGTGATACCTGAACGCTCGAGGTTTTATAACGAGTGTACAGACCTCCGATTAGTCAGTCTCCATTAGTCTGCATTAGTCTCTAGTCAAGTTTCAGTCTGCGCCTAATAAGATTATCATATTCCTGTACATAGCCATGAAGAGAAATTTATAGACACTTTGTCAAGTATCAGAGATATGTGAGAATAAGATTAACGTACCAAGACCAAAGGAACTTCAGATTGTCAATTGTAAACAGCATCCAGAATCAAGTTACGTAATATCTATGATTTTTATTATTTTAATAAATGTGTGTGAAAATTAATCAGGTTCTGTTTCAAGTTGGTCACCGTCAATCTGCTACTCTAAGCGTGCAAGTGGCATTTCTATCGTCTGACCTAACGGCAGAAGATAAACACGCCACGATAAGACCACGAGACATATTGCTGACACTCGCCTACTTCGTTAGAGCGACAAGTCAAATAATCTGATGGTGTGTGTACCGAAGGTCTTACAGTACGCACACCACAATTTCATTCAACAGAGTCCTTAATTCTTCTCGCCTTTCACAGGAGATAGTAATGTCATTAATGGATCTTAACATTATTTCCTTTCGACACGAATTTTAAAATTTTAATCACCCTCTTGAACCTTTCGTTTATTTGCGTAATTGCTTCTTCGACATATGGATCGAACGGCAAGGGTGAAAGACTACATCCCCGCCTTACCTACTTTCTAACCCGAGCACTTAGTCCTTGGTCTTCCATTGTGGTTCACTCTTAGTTCTTGTTCTGTAGTATACACCTATTTTTTCAGGGTTTCAAACACCTTGTACCATTTGATACTGTCGAACACTTTTTCCAGACTGACAAATCCTATGAACGTGTCTTGATTTTTCTTCAGTCTTGCTTCCATTACCAACTGCTGCCTTTACCTTTCGTAAAGCGGAACTGATCATCATCTAAAATATCCTCTTGTCAGAAACATGGATTCGTAAGCGGTTAAGCTGATTGTGCGATAATTCTCGCATTTGTCGGCTCTTGCTACCTTCGGAATTGTGTGGATGACTGTTCCAAACGACTAATGGAATATCGCCAGTCTCATACGTTCTACGCACCAACATAAATAGTTGTCTTGTTGCCACTTCCCCCAGGATTTTAGAAATTATTTGTCCCTTCTGCCTTATTTGATCTTACGTCCTACAAAACTCTCCTAAATTCTAACTCTAATACTGGATACCCTCTCTTGTTTCTTCCTGTTCCACGTCAACAGACAAGTCTTCCCCCTCAAAGAGACCTTCAATGTTCTCTTTCTACCCATCCGCTCTCTCCTCTGCATTCAACAGTGGAATTACCTATTAATGTTACCGCCCTTATTTTTAATTTCATCGAAGGTTGCTATGACTTTTCTATATGCCGAGGCAGTTCTTATACTATGAAATTAGAGTTAAGGAATTGTTTAAAATGAACAGGTAAGTTGGAACCTAGTCACCAGTATCTCATATTTGAACGTAACTAATTCATAAAACTGAAGAAATAGTAACATATCAGTATCGTTGCCAACCGTTCAGTTTAAAGTTAGTTAATAGTGTGTTTTCGGATTCCTAGCTGAGTTCACAGTTACGTTATTATGTGAAATATTTCGACAGTGAACCTCGACTTCATGGTCAGGGACCCTGAGCAGTGCCGTCCTTAACGACCACGCTATCGAGGAGACGTTAAACTCCAACCTTCAGACCTTTCAAGTCGTGTCTCTTACGTGTTCCGTGTCTACACTACAACCGCCGATCGAGGTAGCATGCAGAACACGCTACTGGAGTAGGGTACCATCCACCCATTTCTCTATATAGGTTACGGCGAGTGCCAGAATTGTTTTTTTAAAAGGAGACGGCCGAATTACTTTGTATCGAATTCAAGTAATAACTGCGTGTGGCCCAATGGTCGGGTACAAGTCTCTCAATTGGACGCAGCTTCGACGACTTGCGTGTCCCTAAAATACCGCACTTATATAACCCGCAAAAGGGACTTACAGTATAACTTGGAATCCTGGCAACACTTCACATAGTTGACAGGCAAGGCTAGATTCAAGACAGACTGAAAATTTTCGTGATCCGGCGTGGACCTGATCCTGCCACGTTTCGGTTTGCAGGCGAAGCGCTTCATCAAACCCGACTCCGTCTCTAACGACTCGTCCTCGACGGGGGATGCGAAACTCTCATTTCCTTCCTCTAACTATAAGCAAAGTCGATCGAATCTTGGCAGTGAGCTTATATGAAACCACTACCCGCAAAACCTGAAGAAGACGAGATTATTCCAATCGTCTAACGCATAAACCTTTAACTCAATCGAAAACATATCATTAATCACTCATGCTAAGAAGTTCTCATGAAACACTTTAAAACAGTTGGTTGCGGCCTTCTGGGAATAGAGCCGTGGTAGAGTCTTGCGACCTGGAGTAAAAGGGCATCATCGCCAGGCCAAATGATAAGTGAGAGATGAAAACTTACCAATTTCTTAGTCAACGACTAGTAGTATATGGAGCCAGTGAGATCTCAAGCAAGCTGCCCGCTATGGAGATCGACGATGACTGTACAATATGCATTACCTAGAAGCGCCACTTGTATGTTGCTGGCTGTTCGATATAACTCCCGCAACACCACATCCACCAATTAACATTGCTTACAAGCAACGAATCGAGCCACACTTAGTTTCAGCAAATATTTCGGAAACCACAAGTGAATGGACGATACAGGTGACACGGAGGCTTACTCAGTAGCTCTGAGAGCTGGGTTCACAGGTCGATAATGCTTGGTAAGCAAATTCGTTAACATGCAGAGGGATATCTTGCTAATTTTGAAGTGCCTTCAGCACTTCGCAGAAAGGCAATGCTACTCGTGCAGACATCCACAGAGAGAGAGAAATAATTTCTGGTGTGCCGTAGGGATCTGTGATAGGACTGATACTATGCATACTATACAGTTCCGATTTAGTGGACGTTATTAGATGCATTTTTGGTCGGTGGTCTGATTCTTGAGAAAAATATAATAAGTTACCAATACATAAAACAAACCACAATATACTCTACGAATGAATACCAGAATCTGTCACGTCGCACAAGTACCTGGCAGCGGCAATGTGAGGGAAAATCATTCATAGGTCTTGCGTTCATAAAGTGAATGTCATACTCTGTTTCATTGGTGGAATACACAACACTGCATTTTGTCTTTGACAGAGACTGCTAACAAAACACTTATATAGGTTGTACTGGCATACTAATCAAGTGTGCGGGCTTCAAGTCATGCAGAGAACCAGTTGTAGCAAAATATGTACAAATCAACTTGTTAAATGAATTTAGTTCCTTTCTCATTGAGCAATGGAGCAACAATCATCGTTGGTGGTGGCATGCGTTCTCTCTACTATATCACACACGCTTCTGAAAAAAAATCCGATGATTTCAGAGTAAAATCGTCACATTTGCGAATCGTAACAATTTTATAACACCATCGGTTTTTTAACTATATATGACGGTAGTATCTGTTCCCGAACGCACACGCTATGCCCGAACTCGTACGGGACTTGGTAGATTAATCTACCACGAGTAATGAGTATGATGGGCAAACATCTATTAGGCGCACTACGAATGTAGTGTTGTGGACATGTTGGGAATGTGGATCTCACGTGGGGCGTGCAAGGGATAAGTCCCTGCAGACGCACTATCCTCTGTGCCCGCGGTGGCTGAGATGGATAGAGCGTCTGCCATGTAAGCAGGAGATCCCGGGTTCGAGTCCCGGTCGGGGCACACATTTTCAACATATCCCCAATGAAGTGTATCAACGCCTGCTTGCAGCTAGGGTGTCAGTTTAATTATCATTTCACCATCGGTTTTTGTTGGCCCTGTATCCGACAGACAGAGGAAAGTAGATTCACAGGCCGGAGACAATGCCCAGATCATACGTAACTTGCGCTTGCTCAGAATAATCGGAGGGACACTATAAAATGATCGGCAATTAATCTCAGGAACGAACTTTGCTTATAGCAGAACAAAAACAATGACCGAAAGCGAATCGCTTCTCTTTGCTAGGATCTGCTGAGATGGCACTTCCAGCTAACTTTTCTGAAACAAATATTACAGAATTAAAATTCATTTCATAACTTATAGTTATAAATGACTAAAAGAATCTGAGATATTTTTAACATATTTAATTATAAATTAAATGTGTAACCTACTACTGAGGCACGAAAAATACGTCTGCTCATATCGATGCAGACAAGATAAATTCGTCAAGTCTATTGAGAGGAGCTTCGCTCGTCGCTTTTTCTAAAACATTTGAAATTACGAACTCTGCGATTCGTTTCAGCCACAATCTCGTTTCTCTGATATCATTAATCTGAATATGCAGTTCGTATAGTCTCTCCTGCACAGTATTTCGCTTCTCTATGTTTCATTAACTTTTTACAAACAACGTAAAATACTTGTACTATTGCGAGGCACACTTACGAGCAAGATAAAATACTTTCAAATAATTCACACATAAAAAGAGATGACATTCCTTAAGTAATGCTTCAAATTCAGAGTAGTAGTTGCGCCCTACATCATTAATTATTTGTTGGAAGTATTCGAACCTCTGTCTAGCTCCACACTTTTTACCCTCTACGGCTCCCTCTAGTACCATGGAAATAATTCCCTGATGTCTTGCCACATGTCCCGTCATCATGTCCCTTCTTGTTAGCCGGCCGGAGTGGCCGTGCGGTTCTAGGCGCTACAGTCTGGAGCCGAGCGACCACTACGGTCGCAGGTTCGAATCCTACCTCGGGCATGGATGTGTGAGATGTCCTTAGGTTAGTTAGGTTTAATTAGTTCTAAGTTCTAGGCGACTGATGACCTCCGAATCTAAGTCGCATAGTGCTCAGAGCCATTTGAACCATTTTTGAACCTTCTTGTTGTCAGTGTTTTCAGTACGTTCCTTTCAACACCGATTCTGTGGAGAACCTCGCTGTTCCTTATCTTATCAGTCCTCCTAATTTTCTGCAGCATCACATCTCAGGCGCTTTGACTCTCTTGTTTCGGCTTCCCTGAAGTCCATAATTCATCCCCAAGCAACGCTGTTGTGCAAACGTACAATCTCAGAAACGTCTTCCTGAAATTAAGGTCTATGTTCGTTACTAGTAGACTCCTTTTGGCCAGGAATGCTCTCTTTGTTAACCTGCTTTTTATGTCCTCCTTGCTTCATGTGTCATGGGTTATTTGGCTCCAAAGGTAGTAGAATTCCTTAACTTTGACTACTTTGTGATCACTAATTCCGATGTTAATCTTCCCGCAGTTATCATTTGAGCTACTTATAATTATTTTCTTCTTCTTCCGAGGCTACAGCCTGTTTCCTTCAGGACCCCTCATTTCACCCTGGACGGCCAGCTAGAGATTAGCCTAGCAAGAAAGGATGAAGAACATCATTACTTTCGTCTTTCTTCGGTTTACTATCAGTCCATACTCGGAACTCATTTGACTGTTCATTCCATTCAACAAATCGTATAATTCCTCTTCATCTCACCTGAGGATAACAATGTCCTTAGCAAATCTTATCACTGATGTCCTTTCACCCTGAATTTTAATCCCACTCTTGATTTTTTTTTCGCCATTGCTTCTCCGATTAACAGATTGTACAGTAGATGTGGAAGACTGCATACCCGCCTTAACCATTTTCATTCCGAGAATTTCGTTCTTGATCTTCCAGTCTTACTGGTACATGTTGTATATTATCTGTCTTTTCCTACAGCTTACTATTATTTTTTCTAGTTTTTCAAACAACTTGCAATATTTTACATTCTCGAACGCTTTTCCTTGTCAACAAATTCCAAGGACGTGTCTTGATTTTTCTTCAGCCTTGCATTCATTATCAATAGCAACGTCTGAACTGTCTCTCTGGTGCCTTTACTTTTCATAAGGCCAATATGATCGTCATCTAATGGATCCTCAACTTTCTTTTGCGTTGCGGTATGCTATTCGTGTCAGCTACTTTGATGCGTGAGCTCCTTAGCTGACTGTGCAATAGTAGTAGCATTTACCTGCTCTTGCTATCTTCGGAATTGTGTCGACGATGTTTTTTTGGCAGCCTGATGGTATGTCGCCAGTCTCATTGATTCTAAACGACTACACGGGTAGCCGTTTTGTTGCGCTGTGAGCCTTCCAAGTAATTTTTCCAAGGCTCTTTTAAACACAGGTCTCCTGTGTCTTCCATATCGACTTCACATTCTTCTTCCATCACGTTGTCAGACAATTCCTCCCCCTCGCATAGACCTTCAGACTTCTCTTTCCACCTACCCCCCCTCTCCGCTGAGTTCAACAGTGGAATTACCAGTGCACTCTTAATGTTGCCGTCCTTGTTTTTAATTTCAAAAAAATGGTTCAAATGGCTCTGAGCACTATGGGACTCAACTGCTGAGGTCATTAGTCCCCTAGAACTTAGAACTAGTTAAACCTAACTAACCTAAGGACATCACAAACATCCATGCCCGAGGCAGGATTCGAACCTGTGACCATAGCGGTCTTGCGGTTCCAGACTGCAGCGCCTTTAACCGCACGGCCAATTCGGCCGGCTTTTAATTTCACCTAAGGTTGTTTTCTATACGCTGAGTCAGTCTTCCGAAGATCATTTTCGATTTCTTCACATTTTTCAAGCAGCCATTTTGACTTTGCCTCCCCGCACTTCCTATTTATGTAATTCCTAAGTGATTTATTAGTATATTATTTTATTCTTGTCTTTCCCTGAACATTTTTGCACTTCCTTGTGTCACCGAGCAATTAGAAGTATTTCTTCTGTTACCCAAGGTTTCTTCACAGTTTCGTTCCTTGTACCTACGTTTGCTTGTCCAACATCTGTGATTACTATTTTTAGAGATTTCACTCCTCTTCAACTGCCTACAAACACCTTAGCAAACTTGAAATATGCTTCATCATGTCTCAGTACTTCACCATCCCACTTATTTTTACAATGACTCTTCCATACGATTCGCTTAAACTTCAGCCTACTCTTCATCACTACTACATTATGATCGGAGTCCATATCTGCTCCTGGGTACGCCTTAAAAACCAATACCTGATTTCGGAGTCTGTGTCTTACCATGAAGTAATCCAGCTGGAATCTTCTCGTGTCTTCGCGTCTTTTCCAAGTATTTCCCCTCCTCATGTGATTATTTAAAGAGTATTCCCTATTATCATCCCAGATGTATTGCAGAACTCGCATACCTTGGATATTAAAAACCGCTACAACTGAAGCGCTTTTTAATATTCAAGATTAATACTCTTAGCTGTGGTTGCCCCACCTACAAGGTGTCTGCAGAACTCAAATAGTCTTTCTTCTTTCTTATTCCTACTGTCAAATCATATTCTCCCACAACCCTTTCTTCTACTTCTTCCCCCGCAACCACATTCCAGTCCCCCATGACTGTTAGAAGCCGGCCGGAGTGGCCGAGCGGTTCTAGGCGCTACAGCCTGGAACCGCGCGACCGCTACGGTCGTAGGTTCGAATCCTGCCTCTAGCATGGATGGGTGTGATGTCCTTAGGTTAGTTAGGTTTCAGTAGTTCTAAGTTCTAGGGGACTGATGACCTCAGAAATTAAGTCCCATAGTGCCCAGTGCCATTTGAAACTCAGAAGAGTGTTCCTGGAGCCACTCTGTAGCAATTCTGGACGTGTGGAGTGTTGCGCTGTCCTGCTGGAATTGCCGAAGTCCGTCGGAAAGTACAATGAACATGAATGGATGCCGGTGATCTGACAAGATGCTTGCGTTAATGTCCCCTGTCAGAGTCGTATCTAGATTTATCAGAGGTCCGATATCACTCTAACTGCACACGCTCACATCATTACAGTGCCGCCAGCAGCCTGAACAGTTCCCTTCTAACATGTAGGGTCCATGGATTCATGAGGTTGTCTCCTTACCCGTACCCGTCCATCCGCTCGATAGGGACCGATCATCTCAGCAGTTTGGTCTCTTAGGAATTAACACACATCCGCTCCATACAATTTGAAACGAGACTCGTCCGACCAGGCAACATGTTTCCAGTCATCAACAGTCCAATGTTGGTGTTGACGTGCCCAGACGAGACGTAAAGCTTTGCGTCATGCTATCATCAAGGGTACACGAGTGGTCCTTAGGCTCTGAAAGCCCATATCGATGATGTTTCGTTGAATGGTTCGCACGCTGACACTTGATGCCCCCGAATTGAAATCTGCAGCAATTTGCGGAAGGTACGCACTTCTCTCACCTTGTAAGATCCTCTTCAGTCGTCGTTGGTCCCGTTCTTGCAGGATATTTTACCGGCCGCACCGATGACAGAGATTCCTGATATCCACGGTACAATCATGAAATGATCGTACGGAAAAATCCCCACTTCATCGCTACCTCGGAGATGCTGTGTCCCATCGCTTGTGCGCCGACTGTAACACCACATTCAAACTCCCTTAAATCTTGATAGCTTGCCATTGTAGCAGCAGTAACCGATGTAACAACTGGGTCAGACACTTATTGTCTTATATAGATATTGCCGACCGCAGCGCCGTATTCTGCCTGCTTACATATCTCGGTATTTGAATACGCATGCCTGCAGCAGTTTCTAAGGTGCTGCGGTGTATGATCAGCAGCGGCTCATGCTGGTATGTATGAACAGGCAACCGTCAATTCATGAAGTGAACTACCATTAAGGTTAGCCTCAACACATGATGCCATGTGTCAGTCTATGAAGTTCTTTTCACCATCGAGAGCATGATTTTATGGAAAATTTTGTGGAGAACGTAGGATGTGGACCAGCATCACTGGAATACATTTTATTTATTTGGTCTTTGGCCTATCTGAACTATACACCCATTTTCAGTTCGTTAGTTAGTTGCCCAATAACAAATTCAAATTACAAAAGATATAACAGTCTCGTCACAGCTAGTCTAGTAGTCAAAGCCCTACCTGAATGACCTGTGCATAAAAGGGGTTGGAGCCTGAAAGTGAAAGATGCCAACTTTGCTGAACATCCATCCTCGGAATGAATGTCTTTCATACGATATGAAGTATGATGTTCTCCATAGATGAACTAAAGGCAGAAAACTAACATGACTTAAAATTCTGGCCACTAATAAAAAACAATTAAAAAATCCTGATCTGGCCCGTGACCGAGCAAAGTTCCATTACTCACCCTTACTAAAACAGCAGTCAGTTGTTATTTCTGCCACCGTTAGATACTAAGCTTTTGTAGCCGTTCAACACCCACATTCCACAAATTTCAATCTCCCCCTCCCCCTTTTCTCGATCTGTTCAACACATTTACCAGTTTGTCCATGTGACATACTAGCTTGTGCCATTACTATCTTGTAGTACATATTTGGCTTACACATTCAAATAGTTTTAATATTTGAAAGTACTGTAATATAAGATCTATTTGTCAGTGTCTCTTTGCGTATTACATTATGCTTGTGTTTTGTATCGATATAGTCTTAAAAGTCACATATCTTTGTACGGCTATCAATTCTCGCTGAAGTTGTGTGGACTATCTGCTTAGTATTAAGTTATCTGACGATGGCCGAAGAAGCTGAAAGCCGATTCGTATCGAACTATTAAATAAATATTATTGTAGGCCATTAATATTATGTGTTCAAGTTTTTTATATGTTTATGTTCCTCCAAGAACCGACGGAATTTTACATAAAAATCATTAATATCTATAAATATTTTGACATTGAATATTTAAAAAATTTTAAGTCCATATATTCTCCCTGGCTCTCACGTGCATTCTGTGTTTGGTGAACAAGTGATCGACATCGCCGTTTCGTCCACGCCACAGTCGCAAATATCAGTAACACATAAATTCAAGGGAGAGATGTGTTCTGGGAAACTGCAGTGGTTGAACCTCTCTACTTGTCGACGAGCTGCTGAGTTGTTATAGCAGAGTCGAAGCGGAATGTCTGACTGGACAGAAGTGTTGTATTGACTTTTCTATGTATCTGATGTGTCCCAATTTTTGTTCTACCGCTGTTCAGTATTGATCGGTGCACACTGTAAATGACAGAGAGGTTATCGGATGTAGTAGCCTCTCTTGCCGTCTATTCCATTGTTGTTGATTTCTGCAAGTGATTTTATCCAGACGACATAAATGTGTTTATTTCTGCGAAAGAGCTCCATATATTGAAACCGTATTTCCATCACGCGTTTATTGACAATTTTGATCACTTTTCACTGTTAGGCAAATTGGAGTACGCTTCTGGCATATAATGGTGTCTAGATTCTTTCATTTTTGTATTTAATTGTCTTGAATAAGGCACATGATTTCGACGTTTAATTGGAAATCACTGGAGACGGTTTAAACATCTGCGACTACCCCGTTGTGGAACAGTGAAAATATCAACATGGTCTGATAATTCATCTTTTACCTTAGTTCGATTAGAAAGTCGGGTTTATTTAGTGAAGACGACCATAATAGCTTATAAAGCCAGCTTTACTAGCTTCCGCCACGTTAAAAAAAAATGGTTCAAATGGCTCTGAGCACTATGGGACTTAACTGCTAAGGTCATCAGTCCCCTAGAACTTAGAACTACTTAATCATAACTAACCTAAGGACATCACACATATCCACGCCCGAGGCAGGACTCGAACCTGCGACCGTAGCGATCGCGCAGTTCCAGACTGTAGCGCCTAGAACCGCTCGGCCACTCCGGACGGCTCCACCACTTTCATCACCAGTATTTGATCCGCATTGGTAGGAGAGTTAATGGCGTCAAGTTCCTGGTCATGAGAAACTGCACGAAGTTCTGAATTAAATTCCAAACCTTTCCCCATGTCTTACGGAGTGATGTCATGTGATACTGTTGTTGGTGATCCGTCGGATGGGACCGTTAACCTCGGGGACCCACTTCCTGGTATCTGACAGGAGTAGGCTATGTGCCGTAACCGAGTTTCATCTTCTCCTTTCTTTCTCATCGACATCAACAACTCCATCCAGATTCATCACAGTTACCTACAACGTACAAGACACTTAAAACACTCAAACTGTGAGAAGAAAATCTGCCATTGTGCGAAAAATACGAAAGTTTTTCCAGGTACGCTGCTGAATCTGCCCTTGGAGCCCCCTAACCAATAACACCAAACAGTCTTTCTAAGCCACCTATCACAAACACGTTTTTTCACATTTGCGAGAAAAATCAGGGACGTTGATTTCTTTAAAAAACAATTTGTATGTTTGCTGTGGATTGGTGATGATCACCCTGCAACTGCGTCATTAATACAAGACAATTGTCTGCTACATATACTTTTGAGTAGGCGCATTTTCGTCCACTGTTGCTCTTTCAACATGGGTAGGCTGTATGAACGAAAAGAAAACTTTAAAATGAACTTTTCGTAAATCGTGGTACAAACGCTCAGTGACCAAACTGTTCATATTCGTGTTGCAGACCATAAACCAATCAGGCACAACAGTGACAAGTTCGTTGCTTAATTAAAACAGAAACGTTAAAAATTTTCAACATAGACGTAATAGATTAGTACGTTCACAATTGCAAGTTGAAAGGTGGTTGCAGCACCAACAACAATTAAGTGAACAACTACTCTGTAACGTTCCACCAGAGACACAGGACTCTTATACCAAAAACCTCAAAAAAATGTCGCTGAACCACCCCCGAAAGTTTTTCAGTGGAAGTAGGATTCACCTTGTAGACAAAACACATTTTTCATTGTCACATCACTCCATCTTATTGATACAAGAGTTCTTACTTGTTGCTGGTCGTTACCTATCTCTCCTCGGTCGATGAAAGGCATGTCAGATATTTCATTTTGGCCCTCTGCTGTGAATTTGCCCTGTAACAATAAGGGCCTCTAAACGTGTGACGGGACCTCATCTAATCTCCTCCTCCAAATAATTTTCCTATGCCCTTGATCAGATGCTGAGCCCTCAAGAGCAGTTGGATTAGAGACATCTGCAAAATATCTTACAGCATTTACTTACGTCCTAGTGACTGTGGCGACACGTTTTGTCTTGGACTCCACGAGACGCTGAAAGCTTTGGTGTGCGATCGTGATTCATAGGCGCTCAATCATATCCCACAAATCACCCCTACGTCCTTAATATCCTCCTGGTATTGAGTCTTCGAAAACACTCTGACTTGAGACGTAATAAGGCCTATAGAACAAACGACCGTCTCAGTGCTAACCAGCATGGATCTTAAAAACATCGACCGTGCGAAAACCTTTCTCACATTACGTCGTGAAAGTTATTGATCAAGGGACTCAGGTAGGTGCAGCATTTCTTGACTTCAGAAAAATATTTGAATAGACATAACACGTACGCTTATTAAAGAAAGAACAATCGTATTTGGTATCATTAGCAATTTGTGACTGAACTGAGACTTTCTGGTACGAAGAGTGCATCATGTTATCTGGGGTGGAAAATTATCGACAGATGGAGAAGTGTGTCCTAGGAAAGCTAGTTGGATCCTTGCTGTTCGTATTATATTAATTACAAGACAGATAATATTAATGAAAACATCAGTCTTTTCGTAGGTGATGCGGTTATGTATAATGAAACACTGTCTGAAAAAATCTGGGCAAATATTCAGTGATACCTTGAAAAGATTTTATGTGCTGCAAAGATTAACAACTCAACTTGCTTTACCTATAATAAAGTAAAACCGTGCATTTCACAAAACGCAAACACGTTCTTTCCTACGACTAAAATATCAATCAGTCACAACTGGAACTAGTTTAATTGAGTAAAATATCTAGGAGTAGGCATCTTACTTATCGCTCCCACAGATATCACACAGACAAAATTAATTACAGCGCGACCACAGCCGCTCAATCATTCTCACCGCGCTCCACGCTTCATACGTGAATCGAATGGGAAGAAGCCCTAATAAATAGTATAATGGGAGGTACCATTTGCCATGCACTTCACAATGGTTTTCAGAGTATATACACTATGTGATCAAAAGTATCCGGACACCTGGCTGAAAATTACTTACAAGTTCGTGACACGCTCCATCGGTAATGCTGGAATTCAATATGGTGTTGGTCCACCCTTAGCCTTGATGACAGCTTCCACGCTCGCACACATACGTTCAATCATGTGTTGGAAGGTTTCTTGGGGAATGGCAGCCCATTCTTCACGGAGTGCTGCGCTGAGGACAGGTATCGATATCAGTCGCTGAGGCCTGGCACGAAGTCGGCGTTCCAAAACATCCCAAAGGTGTTCTACAGGATACAGGTAAGGACTCTGTGGAGATCAGTCCATTACATGGATGTTAATGTCGTGTAACCACTCCGCCACAGGCCGTGCATTATGAACAGGTGCTCGATCGTGTTGAAAGATGCAATCGCCATCGTCGAATTGCTCTTCATCAGTGGGAAGCAAGAAGGTGCTTAAAACATCAATGTAGGCCTGTGCTGTAATAGTGCCACGCAGAACAACAAGGGGAGCAAACCCCTTCCATGAAAAACACGACCACACCATAACACCACCACCTCCGAATTTTACTGTTGGCACTACACATGCTAGCAGATTACTTTCACCTGCCATTCGCCATTCCCACACCCCGCCATCAGATCGCCACATTGTGTACCGTGATTCGTCACCCCACACAACGTTTTTCTACCGTTCAATCGTCCTAATGGTTCAAATGGCTCTGAGCACTATGGGACTTAACTTCTAAGGTCATCAGTCCCCTAGAACTTAGAACTACTTAAACCTAACTAACCTAAGGACATCACACACATCCATGCCCGAGGCAGAATTCGAACCTGCGACCGTAGCGGTCACGCGGTTCCAGACTGTAGCGCCTTTAACCGCTTGGCCACACCGGCCGGCTTCAATCGTCCAATGTTTACGCTCCTTACACCAAGCGAGGCATTTATCGGCGTGATATGTGGCTTATGAGCAGACGCTCGACCATGAAATCCAAGTTTTCTGAACTCCCGCCTAACTGTCGTAGTACTTGCAGTGGATCCTGATGCAGCTTGGAATTCCTGTGTGAGGGTCTGGATAGATGTCTGCCTATTACGCATTACGACCCTCTTCAGCTGTCGACGGTACGTTTTTTTGCTGTACGTGTCCCTTCACGTTTCCACTTCACTATCACATCGGAAACATTGGACCTAGCGATGTTTTGGGGTGTGGAAATCTCGCGTACAGACGTATGACACAAGTTACACCCAATCACCTGTCTACGTTCGAAGTCGGTGAATTCTGCAGAGTGCCCCATTCTGCTCTCTCACGATGTCTAAAGACTACTGAGGTCGGTGATATGGAGTACCTGGCAGTAGGTGGCAGCAGAAAGCAGCTAAAATGAAAAACGTATTTTTTTGGGGGTGTCGGGGTACTTTTGATTATATAGTGTATGTAGATACAGATACTGTCGGTAGGATTGAGGTCTGGTGACGTGGGGGAGGGACAGGGGGCACTCACATCCAGGGAGTGTACTTCAAACCATTCTTGCACAGGCGAGAGGGATGAGGTGGTGCATTGTCTTGCTGAACTCACAAGTCGCCTGCAAGATTGTGTAAGTGAATAAACAGATGCACAGCTGGACAGTAATTTTCTGTGTCGTTCTCTGGATTTAATCGTACTAAAATTGTGTCGTAAGATTACTTGTCGTTGCATCGTTTTAACGACATCCACGCTTGAGGCAGGACGCTTAATGCAACGCGATCTAGAGTCTGTGCAGGTGATGCAAATAGAAAAAAAGGCTTTAAATAATTATATAAATACTGTAATGTCGAGTTATCCAAAAATTTCACCCTGCATTTGGTGTACTTCCTGTAACACAGACGTCGGGTGACATGTGCATCATGGTTTTCCGGTTAAATCTCATTAGACTGTACGGTTGTATGTTAACAAGGCGTGCAAACGTTCTCGCAATAGCAGACAGCATTGAAACCGAAGAATTCTCAGATAATGGAATATTCAAAAGTATTATTTATAAACAACAGAATTACCTACCTACAACGTCACTCCACGTTCTACTGTTCACTCACATAGACTGCTATTGCCATAACCCATTTCCGTAATCCATATGGAATAGCGGGCCAGTTCTTGTCTTCTGATTTATGTGCCGCAAGAACATTTCTATTCTAGCGTTACGAGCAGTAGTGAGCTGAAAGTGACGATTTATGGTAATGTAGGAGTAGCTGAAGTTTTAAATCCATCAAATTATGTGGTATCTCACATCGTCTCGAATATAATTACAAATATTTTTTGTATACTGGGAGCGGAGTACTAGCGACATTTTACATCTTCTCCTCCAATTAAAAATATAGACTTCTATTCGATGATGTGTGAAGTATTTAATTTCCTGCTAAAAATATAGTATAGTTTTACATATTCAAGCAATATTGAATGCATTAGTGATAAAACCGGCGCAGTTACAATAGAAATAAATAATGAGAGTTGGTAAACACGCCTCTTACTTGTATAGAATACTGCACTGTTATTTATCCTCCGAAGATGACCGCTGAACCGTCGAAACCGATTATTTTGTGAAATTTGTCAGTGACTATGTCTATGACATAAACATTTCAAATAACGAGAATTTTGAATTCCCACAGCCTGCATGCCATTTACGATCGATCTTGTCCATGGAGAAACCGAAAGCAGAGATTGTGTTTTCCTGTGACTGTGATGTTAATATTCACAGCACTCAAATAAATAGAGAACAGATTGATGTCATAAGCAGAAGACGGAAAACGCATTTCGTTGCCACGGAGCAGAAACTGAGTGATGAAGGAG
This sequence comes from Schistocerca americana, assembly GCF_021461395.2. Taxonomy (NCBI): domain Eukaryota; kingdom Metazoa; phylum Arthropoda; class Insecta; order Orthoptera; family Acrididae; genus Schistocerca; species Schistocerca americana. Next base: position 414,939,407 of record NC_060121.1, on the reverse strand, counting down.
GTGGATAGAGTGGATAAATGTCGAAAAAGCCTGCCCGTTATGTAATGATGTGGCAGTATATCAACTGATGAATAAGAGATCTACCAAAAGTTTGTAATAATGTTAGCTATTTCATTGCATAAAGTACGTAGAAACACTGAGGCCTGTATATGTAACGAAGTGACGTACGCGCCGGTAAAACTGGGTGATGCAGTAAGGTATTCTACAATATCTAGCGAGGTTATAACGTATTCTGAATGTAAAATAATCTGCGTGTAGTTAAGCGTGAAAGGTAGATCAGCATGGTAATCGGATAATTATATAGATCTCCTGCCTCACGAGCTGCAGTGGCAGAGCGCTTCAGAGAGAACTTGGAGAATATTGGGAATATGTCTCCTAATCATGCTATTATAGCAGGCCGGAGTGGCCGTGCGGTTCTAGGCGCTACAGTCTGGAACCGAGCGACCGCTACGATCGCAGGTTCGAATCCTGCCTCGGCCATGGATGTGTGTGATGTCCTTATGTTAGTTAGGTTTACTTAGTTCTAAGTTCTAGGCGACTGATGTCCTCAGAAGTTAAGTCGCATAGCGCTCAAAGCCATTTGAACCATGCTATTATAATATGAGGGAGACTTCAGTTTGCCGGCGGAAGAATGGGAGAGTCGTGCGATCGAAACTGGGGCCGATACGAATATCTTGCCTGAAACTTACTTAAAGCAGATAGAGAACGAACTCTAAGGTAACATCTTAGACCTTCTATCAGCAAACAGTCTTAAACGTAGAGGTAGGCATGGTGATAATAAGGCTGTGACAAGATAAACGAGTTTGGATGTCTATATGGAATGTTAGGAAAGATAGAAAAATATTTTTGCTTCGCAAGAGTGACAGTATACAACTTGTATCTGACTAGCCAACATCTAATACACAGCTCTGAGGACGAAGACGTGCAGCACCAGTCGATAAAATTCAGAAGCATCGTTCAAACCGACTTGGATAAGTATGCTCGAGCAACGTTTGACGGGAGTAATAGCCGTGTCAGAAAGCTGCTTCGGAAACAGAACTTCATCTCACGTTTGACTGAAATCAAGACATACTGATAAACAAAAGCTGAACGAAGCTAAAAGAAGCGTAAGGAGAGTAACGCGAGAAGCTTTTAATGAATCTGAAAGTAAAATTTTGCCAATCGATGTGGCTATGAACCTAAGAAGTTACAGTGTTACGTAAAATCAGAAGGAGGATTGAAATCATCTATCCAGCCACTCAGTGACCATACTGATACCGAAACGGAAGACGACAGACAGCTGAAATAATTAATTCAACCTTCTGAAAATGTTTCCACGAGTAATATCGTAATATGGTCCCTCCTTTCCATCACCGGACTAAATATGTGACTGGATTAGATATTCCCTTCCAAACAGCACTCAACATACCGCTCTTAATGCAACAAAATCGACAGAGGTAGTTAGAATTTCAGGAGTGTCCCAGAGAAGTGTGGTAGGACCGTTACCGTTTATATTGTATGAGGGTAAGTCAATTATTACCCACAAAGTAGTTACAAAATTTTATTGTGATCAGATAGGAAACTTAGAAGCAAATCATTTTTCGACATAGTCTTCTTGCGTTTCAACGCACTTAGTCCATCGTTATACAGGCTTCCTGATGCCCTCATAAAAGAAGGCTCTCTGTTGAGCTGGGAATGCACCGCTTCTTTCACTGCTTCGTCCGAGGCAAATCGACGGCCCCTTAATGCCTGTTTGAGTGGACCAAACAAGTGATAGTCAGAAGGGGCAAGATAGGGACTATATGGAGGATGATCCAGTACTTCAAATTTGAGTTTCTGGAACGTTTCAGCAGTGTGGGCAGCAGTATGGGGACGGACATTGTCGTGCAACAACACAACACATTTTGACAGCAATCCTCGGCGTTTGCTCAGAATTGCAGGCTTTAGCTTGGCAGTAAGCGTCTCACTGTAACGTACACTGTTCATTGTTGTTCCCTTTCCCCATAATGTTCCAGTACTGGACCTTGTGCGTTCCAAAAAACCGTAAGCATCAGTTTTCCTGCGGACGGTTGGGTCATTAGCTTTTTCTTGCACGGTAAATTTGGATGTTTCCATTCCGCACTCTGCCGTTTACTATCCGGCTCGTAATAATGGATCCATGTTTCGTCACCAGTAATAATCCTGTCTAAGAAGTTGTCCCCTTCGTTACCATAGCGATTCAAATATTTTTTGCAGATGTCCAAACGCGTTTGTTTATGCAGTTGTGTGAGTTGTTTTGGGACCCATCTTGCACAAACTTCATGAAACCCAAATCTGTTGTGGATGATTTCGTAGGCAGAACCGTGACTAATTTGTAGACGATGTGCCACTTGGTCGATAGTTAATCGTCTGTCTAAGAAAATCATTTCACGTGAACGCTCAATGGTTTCTTCATTCGTGGCGGTAAACGGTCGTCCGGCTCCTTCATCGTGTGTAACACTTGTGCGACCATTCCGGAATTTTTCAATCCATTCGTTGACATTCAGTTGAGGCACAACACTGTTCCCGTACTGAACCGAAAGTGTTCGACGAATTTTGCCCTTGATACGCCTTCCGACCACAAGAAACGGATCACTGAACGTTGCTCTTCAGTGGAGCAGCCATGATTAACAGCACGGCAGCGATAACGAAACTAACCTAGCATCTTGAAAATTGCAAAGATATAACAACAAATAAACAAAGCATGCATCATCAACATAAAATGACAATACTACCAAAATAAACAAAAATATAAGTAAATTGCAGATAATAAATGACTTACCCTCGTATATACACTTTGTGATCAAAAGTATCCGGACACCCCCAAAAACATATGTTCTTCATATTAGGTGCATTATGCTGCCACCTACTGCCAGGTTCTCCATATCAGCGACCTTATTAGTCATTAGACATCGTGCTCCGCGAAACTCACAGACTTCGAACGTGGTCAGGTGACTGGGAGTCACTTGTGACATACGTCTGTACGCGAGATTTCCACACTCCTAAACATCCCTAGGTCCATTGTTTCCGTTGTGGTAGTGAAGTGGAAACGTGAAGGGACACGTACAGCACAAAAGCGTACGAGCCGACCTCGTCTGTTGACTAACAGAGACCGCCGACAGTTGAAGAGGGTCGTAATGTGTAATCGGCAGACATCCGTCCAGACCATCACACAGGAATCCCAAACTGCATCAAGATCCACTGCAAGTATCATGACAGTTAGGCGGGAGGTGAGAAAACTTGCATTTCATGGTCGAGCGGCTGCTCAGAAGCCACACATCACGCCCGTAAATGCCAAACGACTCCTCGCTAGGTGTAAGGATCGTAAACATTGGACGTTTGAACAGTGGAAAAACGTTGTGTGGATTGGCGAATCACGGTACACGATGTAGCGATCCGATGGCGGGGTGTGGGTACGGCGAATGCCCGGTGAACGTCATCTGCTAGCGTGTGTAGTGCCAACAGTAAAATTTGGAGGTGGTGGTGTTATGGTGTGGTCGTTTTTTTCATGGAGGGGGCTTGCACCCCTTGTTGTTTTCGTGGCACTATCGTAGCACAGGCCAACATTGATGTTTTAAGCACCTTCTTGCATCCCACTGTTGAAGAGCAATTCGGGGATGGCGATTGCATCTTTCAACACGAGTGAGCACCTGATCATAACGCACGGCCTGTGGCGGAGTGGTTATAGACAACATCCCTGTAATGGACTGGTCTGCACAGTCCTGACTTGAATCCTGTAGAACACCTTTGGGATGTTTTGGATCTCCGACTTCCTGCCAGGCCTCAGCGACCGACATCGATACCTCTCCTCAATTCAGCATTCCGTGAAGAATGGGCTGCCATTCCCCAAGAAACCTTCCAGCACATGACTGAACGTATGCCTGCGAGAGTGGACGCTGTAATCAAGGCTAAGGGTGGGCCAACACCATACTGAATTCCAGCATTACCGATGGAGAGCGCCACAAACTTGTAAGTAATTTTCAGCCAGGTGTCCGGATACTTTTTATCACATAGTGTAAATGATCTGCCTGATAACGCCGGAAGCTCTTTAACACTGTTAGCAGATGGTGCGGTTATGGATAAGAACGTAGCGACGCCAGATTGTAGCAAATTGCAGGATAACCTGCAGAGGATGAATGGCGCAAGAACTGGCAGTTAACGCTAAATGAAAATAAATGTAATATATTGTGCATACGTAGGAGACAAAATCCACTACTGTACTGTTACAATGGCTGTTGACCCCACACAAAAATAAATCTAATACATTTCGCATACATAGGAGTGGAAATCCCCTACTGTACTGTTACACTATTAGTGATTAATTGCTGTAAACAATAACAACCGTAAAACCCCTAGGACTAACCATGTGGAGAAACATAAAGTGGAATGATCGCATAAAACTAATAATTAGAAAAATAGTTACCCCACTGAGAGTCAGAGGAATAATCTTATCGAAATGTAATTTATCCACGAAAGAAGTGGATTGCAAAACATTTGCTCGACCGATTCTTGGGTATTGCTCATTAGTGTGGGATCCTTGAAAGATTGGATTAATAGAAGAGAGACAAGATCCAACGAAGAGCTGCACGATTCGCAACAGGATCATTTAACTGGTGCGAGAGCCTCACGGAAATGCTCAACAAACTCCAAAAGCAGGCGCTACAGAGACGCGTTGTGTATCACGAAGACATTTACTATCGAAATCCGTGGGGAACCGGGTAACATATTCCTTCCTCCCCCAAATGGATCACGAATTGACCACAACTATAAAATCCGGAAAATTAGAGCTAAGCGGAGGTTTACCGACAATCGTTCTTCCTATGCGCCATTCGCGAATCAAACAGGGAAATTGCCCGCATCTCGTGGTCGTGCGGTAGCGTTCTCGCTTCCCACGCCCGGGTTCCCGGGTTCGATTCCCGGCGGGGTCAGGGATTTTCTCTGCCTCGTGATGGCTGGGTGTTGTGTGCTGTCCTTAGGTTAGTTAGGTTTAAGTAGTTCTAAGTTCTAGGGGACTTATGACCACAGCAGTTGAGTCCCATAGTGCTCAGAGCCATTTGAACCATTTGAACCAAACAGGGAAAGACGGGATCAGACGGCAGTACCACGAGCACATTCTGCCATATAGTGTAAGGTTTATTGCAGGGTACAGATGTCGATGCAGATATACGGATTGTAATCAAAGACGTTCTATACCGAGATGCAAATTATAGAAGTTTATAGAAATATTATAAGATAATACAATGATTAATACAGATTCGTAATTTTGAAAACACAGTGTTTGTTCTTTAGTGCCTGAAAATGTCGTCAGATGTGTTTCTAATCACTCAGTATGAACATCTAACATTTTCTATAACTACATTAGTACTCCAAAAACCACCTTACGGTGTCTAACGAAAGCTTCCCCGAGTACCAATATCTTTCCTTGGCGGATAGAAATTCAAGACGCTTGAACAAAGTGCGTAGTAATCAGCAATGATCAACGACATCAGAGAAGGTAATGGACATCGTTACATTAACCAATCATAAAATATATTCACAGGATATGCAGTTCTTTACAATAATTCCACAATTACCACTTCCTCTGCAAAACAATTCCGGAGGAAAACTTGTTCACTGTTCGAATCACCGGTTGGGGACTACTCTGGATGGAATCATCAAAAGGTAAAGGATACGGCAAACTTTCTACGGTTCTTCTAATGGGTGTTAGAAGGCATTTCTGAGTATTAGTGGAGTCAAACTGAAATAGGATAGCAACTTCTGGTTAGAAGATGATATGATAATAACAACAGCATCACTGAGCAGTGTAACAGATGTTGTTACCGTGACAAATGTAAAATTAGGTTGCGTTACTATGAGCAAAACGATAACCGAGTATTTCTTCTGAAGACTGAAATTAAGCTAAGGCTAACCATCACTGTACGGATTTATATGCCTGTATTATAAGCTGGCGATGAGATTACTGAGGAAATATGCGACGGAATATATTCCTGTACAAACCATGTGAGGTGGGGCGAAAAACATAACCCTGATTGGAGAGCTGGTATAGCGGAAGGAGTAGAAGCTAGAGTGATGAGCATGGGCTGGGAGAAAGAGAGAGATCAGAGTTTTACACAATCACTGCCTGCGGAATCCATGGCCATTACTTTAAATAGAGCAGATTTTTTCCCCTCGGCAATCACCTATTATTAGCATTGTAATCCACACCACAAAATCAGCTCAAGTAACGCTAACCATCGAAAAATACACAAACAAGGTAAGGTCATGATATGTTGTTGAGACAATTATATTTATTCATAGGGCAGTTAATAGAGCAACAAAATATACATACATCAAAAAAATTGCAACTGCTATGTGCTATTAGAACGAGAGGTATCAGTCGTCAAAGTTACGATGATAATATTATAGGTATGAATGTTTTATTGCACAAATGGATTACTTGAGACAAATAGTCTGTAATATGACATGGAACACACTGTAACAGAGTTTACCTATTTGACTACACTGTCGAAGGCAAAAAATAAACAAGTCAGCAATAACAGGATATTCATTACGTAGGCAGCTCTCGCATTCTGCACATTTGATGAAAGCTGGTTGGTCACAGTTCTCCTGGAAACAGTCTTCCGTTAATCCTTCTTCAAAGTAGTACTCCTAGGATGTTTGAAATACACCAGAAAAGTCTCTGATGTAGCCGCAATATAAAAATGTAAGTTTGATTAAGTGGGAGAATCGTGCTACCGAGAACTGCAAATACGCAAACGTTTCAGGGCGAAAGAAGTTCTTTTGTGACATGTGTTAATGTGATTGTCAGAAGATACCACAATTGTATCTGTGATAGATTTCACAATCTTTTTTATGGACGGAAGAAGAGAACGTCGGCAGGTTGCACAATGCCTGTAGAATTCGTTGTGATCAGCTTCTTGATGAATTCAACGCCTGCAGGAACTGCAGAGTTGTACATTTCATCTCTGTTGGCTATCCAGGATTCAACGAAATGAAGGACTTTAGCTTTTTTCTTGGATATCTGGCCACATTACTTGTGCTGGAAAGACTTTTAAATCGCTCTTCATCATACTACCAGATTTGCTATCAAACGCCTGGATATTGGGTAAATTTACATCCATATTTTCAGGAAAAAGGCCGGTGTGCTCCCATACAAGGACATACAAGTGGGGTAGCAGCGAACAATGCCTCACAATACCAGGCGTTATCAAATAAGAGTGTATGGTTGTCACTATGGATCCAACCGCATCAAAGACGTGCTTGCTTCTCTTCACTACGGGAGTTTATCTAGATCGTTGATCTTCATCAAATCTTGATTGGTCGGCATTAATTACTTGATTTGGTGACAGACTTTTTCCTCAGTGAGAGACCAGATTTTTCTCAGGAACTGACAACGTTTTCGTTAAATATCGGCATCCCCTTCAACAAACCGCTTGCTAACTTTGTAGGTTATTTTGCGACAGGCATTCTTATTCTTACACTTAAATTTCTTTACCGATAAGTTTGAAGCTCTGAACTGCAATGAATTGTGAGAGTCAATCGTCTTCCTTATTTTCAGTGTTCAAAGTCTGAACTTGCGGTCACGTGTTATTGTATTTTCCTGTCTCTTTGCCATAAAATTATTACATCATTCAGGATTTATCACATCCTGCCGAATTTTTTGGTTTGAGGAATGACGTTGTTTTAGCCTGTTTTCAAAGTTTTATTACAAAGTTTCGCTCTTTATTTTTCTTTCCTGATTCAAAACTGTTGTAATTTTCAGGCAAGTTGTCTTATCAGTTGCTAATCCAGGACGACACGGACGGGTAGGATCAACATCTCCATCTTTTTCCATTGATTGTTTAGTCCTTATGTTGTACGCATCAGCCAGATATCCTCCTGGAAACTTCGTTCGTTTTCTTAAAGGTGATGGCGGATAAAATGAACCACTGCTTCCCTGTAAATCCGTCACTGGTGATATTGCTTCGATTCTCACCAACATGGCATTATCATTTTCTTCGTCTGATGCCACTTCATCTGATATCTCTTCATCTCGTGCCTCTTCCTCTGATGCCTCTTCAACTATTAAAAGTGTAGTAACCTCTCCTATTACAGCATACTCTTCTGTCAACTTCTGTTTCTAAATAAGATCCTCTTCTCCTGTAGGTAATACACCTTTTGTAATACGAAGGTACTCCATCAACAGTCTCTCAGTTACTGGCTGTCTCACTGACTAGGGCGAAACACTTAGTAACTCCTAAACACATTTCCATGGCATAAGGATAATCTGATTTATTCTAACAGCAAACACAGACTAATTTGATGTATTGTGACCACAGCGCTGCTTGCAGAGCTATACGTAAACGGAGGGTTTCAGCAGAGAGGGAAAACATTACCGCCCCACCTATTCCTCCCTCTTCTATCAATATCGTTGAGGCATAGCAACTAAAACTTTACAACAGGTTTCTCTTTCTAGTCAGTAAAAAAAAAGAAAAGAAAAAAAAAAGAAACACGGTAATCAGTCACAACTTTATCAAATTAACGATAAGTTGATCTTCAGATCGTGGATGTATGTCACATGTTTGTCGACATATGTTTGTCGGGCAGAACTTTTGCGTTTTTTTTCTATTCTTTTGGGAGTTTACTCTTCATTGTAGATCAAGTAATCTACTTCACTCTGCGTTACGTACAAAATATCAGCTTCCAGTTAACAAAAGGAATCCTCACCGTGGCATTTAACAGAGAGGATGGGAAAAGGGAGGCTCCGCTCTTGCAGTTGACGTTTCACGTTTCCTCGATATTGCGACACTGCAGATTAACGATGAGAGCTTTTATTTACACTGCTTTATTAATAAACTAGCCGAAATGAAACAGTTCCACCTTGTGCAGGGCAGCGGGTTAAAAGTTTTTCTAGTGCTTTATGAGATACTGCTTGTTTTGTTGCGTTTACAATGCATTTGTTCGATTTTAAATACCACTGCCATTTAGGAGACCCTGGAAATTGATTGCGCGGACAGTCAGAAACTAATAGAGAAGCCTGTTGCCCGTAATCTCCAGTCCACCAGTCCACAATTCAGCTCGCCTAACTAGAATAAAATATTCTAACTCACTATTTACAATCAAAATGTGTCCGGAACTACGAAGATAAATGAAAGTTTACTGCTTTAACAAGTCAGTATATTCAAAAAATATCACAAATTAATAATTTTGTAATTTATTACAGTTTTTCTGTCGTAATCGGCACTCGATAGGACCTCTACTCGAAGCTCCATGAATTGCTAATTATCGCTCTGTCTATTAATTTAGGACAGTTAACTGCTGACCTTAAAAGTGGTGAATAAGCTATGCCATTTGCCACACAGTTTTCTACAACACTGCGGGTGGCATGCAAAATAAAAACATTGAAATTAAAACACAGGCTTTCCAGTAAATTATCGATCTACGACAGTTCAGCTCTACATACAGTATTTGCACGAAACGGGCGATAACTAATTAGATCGATAGCCACTCAAGTCAGTCGTCTTCAGTGTCAGCCGAGGTTTAGAGTACGTGCGCTCGCGGGTAGAAATGCGTCACATCCTGAAGCGTGGCGACATTCATCAGGGCCACTAATGACTATCAAATGAATCCTTTATATCGCTTCGGTGATCCTTTTATACTGTCGGTGCGGTTTCGCGCCGGACAGCAAGCAGAGCACCAGTATTTCGAAAGCCTTAAGCTCCCGCAGCAGTGCTCTAATGACACCTTTCCTATCGTGTTAGCTGAACATAACAACTCCCCCCTTTTTTTTATAAGCAGTACTACACTCTATGCACTTTCCATTAAAAAAGCTGGTAAATCTTAAATTACGACTACTAGAAGCTTTCGAACGGAACCGACGGTAGTCTCAGACCTCTTAACTGTCACTATTCAACCGTCTGCACCTCTGTAAAGTTACATAATTGTCTTGCAATTTGGTCTATCTCCATCATCACTTCTAATGAATATAGTGCTGTAATTTTATCATTGTTACCTTGTTTACAAATTTTAGTACAAAAGTAAGTTTTTCCTCAGTAACTTGAAAAGAGATAACTACATATTTTTTGCATAAAATCTCAATCCAAAATTTGAACTTTCAATCTTTAATATTTCGCGCTTTTGAAATTTCGTAAAAATGGGTGTATGTGGGAATTAATCATCAGATTATGTTGAAACCCAAACTATGTTACGCTGGCATAGGTTTACATCATCTGGCAAAGTATTGTGACATTATTTAAATATTTAATTTCGCTTTAGATTGTTTCACAATGACTTGAAAGCTCATTCACACGTTAAGTGCGACTACCTTAGTCTTGGTCGGGTGTCGGGGAAGTGCCGTTCTCATTCGCTCGCCGCCGTTGCTATGTAGCCATAGCACTTGCTTCGCTACACATGAAGCATCAGTCAAATACAAATCAAACTTTGTGAATATGTTCATAACATAACTGGTATTAAACGCTTAAATTTTCTATCCATTCGAAACTGTCCATCAACATGAGCATGAGCTGTAATCCTCATGGGCAGGAAGACACTATTGTATTCGCTGTCACATTGAACAAACAGCTTCCGAATATCATCTTGCTAAATCTCTTGTTGCATTTAAGGGGGGACGTTGATGAAATTGACCAAAAATGTCAATTTTCGATTTATTTTTTATTTGTTAGTATAACTCATGGATAATAAGTTCCCAAAGTTTCAATGTTCAAATCGCATCCGAAGTGCCTGAAAATTAATTACAAAGTGTGACGCGGCCTCCCTGTCACGCCCAAGTTTTGAAGCAGTACTTCAATACCAGCTCAGTAAACAACGGTTCTGTGTATTACTTTCAACCAAACGCGTGCGGGATGCATTTATAAGGCCATGATAAATATTCTTTGGTTTTATGGATCATCTTTGACCGATCCTGTACTTCTCAAAAAGTGTGTTATGGCAAAACCCAAAATCCAAATGAGTCGCTAAATTCACTCATATGGAAACGGTGGTTGGCGGCGGTTAGTGCTTAACGTCCCGTCGACAACGAGGTCAGTAGAGACGGAGCGCAAGCTCGGGTTAGGGAAGGATTGGGAAGGAAATCGGCCGTGCCCTTTCAAAGGAACCATCCCGGCATTTGCCTGAAACGATTTAGGGAAATCACGGAAAACCTAAATCAGGATGGCTGGAGACGGGATTGAACCGTCTTCCTCCCGAATGCGAGTCGAGTGTGCTATCATATGGAAACGATGCCCTAAAAACACATTTGCATCTGCTACAGTTGTCAGAATTGCAACTTATGATGCAGTTATTGTATTTAATGATGGGAATATCGGGAGGATGAAGGTATTGGAAAGAATGGGCTTCAAGATAGGCAATTTTACTCAAGACATCCTGAGAAAAATAGATTTACAGCGCGTCTCTGCAGCTGAAAAGTCAGTCGAAGACCTGGTAAAGAAAAGAAGACACACAACGGGAAACCAGAAGAGAAGCCTTGAACGGAAAGACGACCCAGAGTACAAATGTGGAGCCTTCTGAAGAAGTGACATAAGGAAAAAAGTTAGGTCAAACTTTTCTGAAAAGTTTGTTTTTTAAAGTCTGTGTACATTTTCCTCAGATTCTATGAATGCTAGAATTATAAAATTTTGTACACATATTTCTGTGAACCTAATAAACGTTCTCTCAAGAGCAAATTTTGAAATTTCTGGTTGCAAGCTGAGATATGGGGCAAAGTGCTTACAACATATAAAGAGATAAAACAGAGCAAACTTTGTAGAAATCTCTGGAATACTTTCTGAGAAAAAGAAACGTACATTAGTTTTAGAAAACAAAACTTCAAATTTCATTAAAAAGTTGAATATATATAATCAAAGGATTTTATACGTAAATGTGTTACTTTCATGTAAAGCGTGGTACAAAATTTCATTGCCATATCTCCATAAACTGTGGACTTGGTGCACTTTTGAAATAGTGTGTGTTTTTCATCAACGTCCCCCCTTAAAAGACACGCTTTCAGTTCACGAAGATTGCTGGTTGGAGGTTGGTATGAAAGAATACGTCTTCCCATCGCATCCCAGACACGCTCTGTGAATGACAATTCAGTGAACTTGGCACCTCACTCAAGGATCTATTCATTCCCCACGGCAGACACGCTTTCAGTTCACGAAGATTGCTGGTTGGAGGTTGGTATGAAAGAATACGTCTTTCCATCGCATCCCAGACACGCTCTGTGAATGACAATTCACTGAACTTGGCACCTCACTCAAGGATCTATTCATTCCCCACGGCTTGTGTGATGTGAGCTGCAGTGTGGGACTCTGCATTATGCTGCTGTAATATGCCATTTGATACCCTGCTCGTGAAAAGTATGACAAGAAATCCTGTAGTCACGTCCAGTAGCTCCCCTCTCCATAAACACGCACGGTCTCCAGAATCGCTGCTTCCTGTAACATGTCACCAGGTCCTCTATGGGCACATTCGGTCGATCTGATTGCCACGATAACTGAGATTCATCATTGACCACTACAAAATCTCACTTAATGTCGCAGTTGACTCTGGATCAACAAGGCGCAAGTATTTGTTATCTGTGGTACGGTGTCAGCGGTAAACAGGGCATGGCAGCTCGAGATCTCAACAGAGCTTTTAGTAATCTGTTTCTGACGGTTCGTGGTGACACTCTGCCAGCAACTTCAGGTTGAATTTCAGCAACTGCCATCCATCTACTCGCGATAGCCAGTCCAACATTCCTACAAATTGTGCACTCTATATAACTGCCCACGTCGTGTTGTGCCGACTCCACTGTAGCTTGAATGGATTTTTAAGTTCGTTTTATATGCCCAACTTCGAATTTCAACGCACAAGTCTACAGGGTTCGCAATACAGTTTGTTAAAGCGGAGTTCGCCGTTATTAATTACGTTTTTTAGATTTAATTTTATTACTCGTACAGAGACTCAACGTTCCTTTGTTTAACAAAGCGTCGTCAAAATAAGTATGAAATGCTAATCTCTTTGCAATACATAATGTCGACTATTAAGTTAAAGTTCGTACCTATTTTGCCATTTTAGAGAAGAGAAACCTTAAGCGCTTTCTCGCGTCCCTCGGTCGTCGTATTTTAATGTATATATTATTATTGTTATTATTATTTTTTTTGATTGTTGCCGACTTACGTGGTGGGCCTTAATAAAAATGATATTTAAGTTGAGCAATGCAATAAACTTTTCATATAAATTTCCTCGGCTAGTCAGTTGACGTTAAAGCAAAAGATCTTTAGTTATTAATTACAATTGCGGCCCACACACGCGCGAGAGTATTTTCTTACCTCCGTTAACCATTGTATTGTAGTCAGAGTCCTGGCTCTGGGTCTCGGCTATGCTACTGAAAATAAGAATCTTAAAGCTAAGTATTTCTGCAACTTCGTGTGGCTGTGGAGAAAAATTAATATTATGCTAATAGCGGGCGAGTTTTCCGCTTCCGCTAATTTTTCATAAGTTAATATCGCCACGTAATGGCGTCGTTGGCTGCATCAGCCGCTGCGATTGTTGAGCTGTAAATTACTTGAATGCAGGTTAATTCAAGGAAGGCGGACATGAAATCGGGATCACCTCTTACAAATTAAAAGTGCACAATAAATTTGAATCAGTATATTATATGCTTAACTCATACAAATATGCTTACATTCGTCAGCACACGCAAGATGTCCCTCTAGACACATTCAAGACAAAAGAGGAAGTGAAGTCGACTAAAAAATTAACAAAAGAGCGTAACTGGGCGTCTCTCTAGATCATTCTGTCATAAATTATTTCTTTGCAATCTAAACCTACACAGAGAAATTATTATTTTACGGCTACATGATAAAAAAAATCTCTTACAAATTATGAATGTCTTCTTTATAAATATTGTCTTTTCGTAATATGGCACTGGGGACGCTATATTGCCCCCCGAAATGTTTATGTCATAAAAAATGTTTGTGTTTTTTGACATAAATATTTCCACTTTCATGTCCACAGTGTCCACACGCAGATTTTTCTTTCACAGTTTACATATGTCACATCGTATATTTAAAGCGTTAAATTACTGAGGTGTGTTGTCCACAAAGTGTAATACAGATGAGGTTCAAGGTATACAACCACGAGTTAGTCCGGAATATTTGAAGTCCCAGGGGTGTCAACTGTTCGCTCCCCATTTGGCGCGGCCGTAGGGAAACCTGGGGAAAACCTCGGCGGAGCGACAGACTAACTGCTTTGGTCACTTTCACTTAATTGTTTCTGGAATGTCATTGGAGTACAGGATGTGCATACAAATATTTTTGTTGCACTATGCAAAAAATGAGGTCATTATAACAATTGATTGCGGTGTCGTTGATGATCTACGCCGCGACGTTTGGCTCGCGACGGCGTCGGTTGGTGTGTTCGGTGCTCGGCGTTCGCGGCGGCTGCGGAGAGGTCAACGCCCGCTCGACGCCAGCGTGTGTCTCGCCGTCGCGGAACGTCAGAATCAACTGATCGGCTGCACCGTTGGCGATGCGCTTCTGTCTCGGCCGGGCGTGGCGGAGTGGGATGATATCCGCCCCCCGCTCTTGTTGGCAGGAGTCAGCTCTGCTACGCATCTCCGACGTAGTACATGAAACACACACACAACCAACGTAATATTTGTTTCCCGCTGCAGATGGTTACGCTAGTGGGAAAGGAGCATTTATTAGTGCGGCAGTTGTTGTTAAGTTTTCGCCAGTTTCTGAGTGTCAAGCTAGCACTGTCTTGCAGAAAACATGACATGGACCTTCTCCCGTGAATGAAGTTTTGATGCAATACTGTTTCCATTACACGTCAGTTTTTGTCTTGATAAAATTATTTATGTTTTCGCCGCACTCGCAGGCACTGGTGAGTGTCCCAATACGAGCTTAGCACAAACATTCGCCGTTTCTGCGGTCGCTGTTTTGCAACAGTCCACGCATCGCATTCCAATCTCGCATTATTGTGCTCACTGAAACTACAGTCTGTCCCAAAAATATTGACTGTGGGTTCACTTCACGTTAACAGTTCACATTTATAGTAAATTCACAGTTTTTCGTGCGTAATATTGGCGTTTGGCGTCCTCACCGCTGTTGAACGTTCAATACTAGCACCTCACTGTCCATATCACAGTTTCACCTTCACAGTTTTTCACACTGCTTAAAGTAACTGTTTCGATTAGTTCACAAACACTAATGTATTTCATTCAGTCTGAACTGGATTTTGGCTAGTGCTGGATTTTCCCAGTCTCTCGCACTAATTATCTCTTTTTATTTTCCACTTAGAGTCGTACTTGCCTTCAGATTTTTTGACTATACAATTGTATTTCCGTCTCATCTGAGGTAAGTCCCCATGTCATGTCTGCCCACTCATTGCGTACTTGCTCTCCAGAGCCAGGCTCGACTTTACAAAACCTTGCCTCTCGCATTATTGTACACATTTTATAATCTAGGCCTAGCGTGCAAGTTCCTAGATTAATGTTAGATTTGTGACTTTTGTTTGCACTACAAATTCGTGCAAATCTCTGCCTTAGCAGATGGCAATATATTTTAACAGTGCTTAGCGGTAGTCGCGTTTATTGATTTGCTTTGTACCTTGTCCACAACACATGAGGTACCTCGGGTGATGTACACCCTGCACTCACATTGTTAAGTAAATTATGCTTGAGCATATTTCAAGATCGGTATAGACATAAATACATGAAACGACTTATACACTATAATATTGAATTTCATAAGTTGCATTACTACTACAGTTCAAAAATATTCATGACACACTAATGAAAAATTCTTTCATCATTACATGCTATTGAATTTTTTAAAAATATTTTTAAAGCATTTTTCAACATGAAATTTTTAACATATTCTTAAACCTACGTTCATTTTTTTCTTCAAAATGCAATTGCTTAAAAATACTATTATTCCTTAACATCTACAAAATTGAATCGCACTAATCTTGTGTGCCTCATTGTCTTTAAATATTACACTAAAATCGGAACATTTACACACACAAAAAATACACTATAAACTTAACCTACTACACACAAATGTAAACGTTGCTCTACTGAGCGAACTTCTTTAAGTCTTTGTAAGTATTTTTTCTTATTTCCTTGGTAACTGCCTCCTTATTTGACCACGGGATGGTGTAGTTTGCGTGACATAAAGTATCGTGAGGTACCACTTCGATGTTATAGGTGTAGCCCTCGATAACACCGGGTTTTTCCGAAAGCACATTCTCGTAATCTGTAAGTAGCTGAGTCAATTCGTTTTGTTGTGCTTCAGTCAAATGTTCTGACTCCCTAACTTTCATGGCTATCAGTTTCCCTTTTTTCCTCTCTGTCTTCAGTAATAAACTCCTTATAACATGCTTGTCTTGTACTTAAGTCAGAATATAAATTCATTACCTGTATTCCTACGAATCTCGTTTGAAAGCTCCGGCAATATTTACCGTGCACTTCCCGTGTCCTCAACAACGGCAAAATTACACGTCTATCCTCATTCATAAGGCTTACTTCCCCGCCCAAGAGGTCGATTTTTGCGTCCCTCTGGCGTAAAAATTCCATCCCCAGGATGCAAGCAACACCTAATCCCTTAACTACTAGGAACGAGCTTTTCATTGCTTCATTTCCTACCGTAAACTCGACTTGCACCTGGTGCTTTATGATATGAGATTGTGCACCTATTGCACCTGTAACACGACAATTCTTCACTGGCAATACTGGTATTCTATTATTTTGACTCAAGTACTTGTAAAAATTTGCGCTCATGACATTGGTTGACGCACCGGTATCGACTATGATGTGTATTGGTGCTCCATACATATCTGCTTGCAATATAGCCTGCACAACACTTTTGTCGGTTCGGTTACATGTCTGCGGTATGTCTACAAGTTCCTTTTCTATTTTTGTTCCTTCATTGTATCTCAGCATACAAAGTTTATGGCTGTCATCTGTGAATGTGCCCTCACTACACCATCCTGCAGCCAACAACGGAGAGCGTATTGTGGCTGTCTTTAGTTTAACGGATGAGCATTAGTGGGTTGACAGTTGTCTGTCACTTTCACTAACCTCACATTGTGGTTCTGGTTGTTGTTGTTGCTACTGTTGGGTTGGCCGCCCTGCCTCCCCGATGGTGTATTTTGATATTGTGTATGGCTCTGGTTTTGCGGTGGTCGGTTGTAACTTCCTGACATGTTCTGTGATGGACCTGGGTTGGCGTTCCATTGTGGCGCTGTGTTTTGTTGCCACTGTGGTGTCGGTTCGTTACGACCACGCCACTGGTTTCGGTTGTTCCGCCATTGCGGATTGCCGTTACCATTATATCCATTACTCATGCGTCCATCATGATGTCTCTTTCGATTTTCACGATTATAACCGTTGCCGTTATAACCATTGCCATTGTTTGTGCCTTGATTCTGTTGCCGGTGCTCTTGCCTATTCCCGTTACCATTTGGTACTAAGTTACTACCGTTACTGTGGCTGCTATTGTAATCGGCTTTGTGTTGATTATAGCCTGCATGGTTCCACTTGTTTGCGGTTTTCATATCTTCGATCAATAGGTCAACAGAATCCACTATTTCCATGAATTGTTCTATATCGTATTCCGGCACATTGATGAAATATCTTTTAATTTCACTGGGCAACTTCATTTTTATTAATCTGATTATATCACGATCGGACATTGGCTCGTCCCAGTACCTGGTTTTGTTTATATACTTTTCGAAATATTTGCGTAACGTTCCCATCTTAGGATTGTACATTTCTGGACTGTACAACTCCTTTCGTAGTCTTTCTTGGACGCTATCGGACCAGAATTTTTGCAAGAATGCACCTTCAAACTGTTGCATCGTTAGACATTTTTCGGACACGTCGGTGGCCCACAGTGCCGCGTCACCTTGAATAAAGGAGACCACGAACTGTATTCTTTGTCTTTCCGTCCATGTCCTGGGAAACACATTCCTGAAGCTCTTAATAAATACAACAGGGTGGACATTTCGTTTTTCGCTATTGAAGGGTTGGAATGTCCTGTGTTTTATTACATTGTCCTCTTTTTTGCACATCTGATTGCCACATTCTGGGACATTCATCACTTCGTGATGTGCGCTGCACGGTATCGCGTGTTGCTCGTGCTCATAATTCGCATTAGGTTGCGGTTGCGCACTCGCACCCTGGCTACCGTCAGCGTTATTATAGTAATCAGTGCGCGGAGTCTGATTCATGATCTGTCCGCCACTGTTTACATTGCTTTCCAACGCAGACAGTCTCCGCGCGACCTCCTGTTGCCAATTTGGCAACTCCGCTGTCACACGGGATTTGATCTGTGTTAATTCGGCATGTAGTGCGGCAGCGCTGGCGTCAATATTTACACTTGCGGCCGCAGTCGCTTGTTCTACAGCTGTTTTTACGTCGCTTTCAATCTTTGCAGATATCTCGCGATCCTTTACTTCTAGCCATTCATTTAATTCTTTTTCTACTTTTTGAGCTTGCACTTCCAAATATGCGTCAATACTTTTCCGTGCATCTATCTCCACATTATCCACGCGGTTGGTTAAAGTCTGGACATTGTCTTCAAGCCTAGCCTGCGATATCTGTAATTTTTGCATCTCTCCGGCTAAGCTTTGCACAAGATCGGGTATTTCTTTGCACGCGTCCCGCATCTCGGCAAGTTCGCTTTGGATCCTATCTAGTTTCGCTTCATTGCGCTGCTCTTGCTCACGTAGCATCTGAGCCAGTTTTTCGTCTCTTTGTTTTTCCCTCTGTTCTAACATTCTTTCTTTTTCCTTTTCTTTCTGCTCTCTTTGTTGCTCTTGCTCATAGAGCATCTGAGCCAGTTTCTGATCTCTCTCCCTATCTCTTTCTTCTAACCTGCGCAGAAATTCTGCAAATGGGTCTGCAATCGGTGAGCATACTGGTGCCCCGCTTAATCTAGCACTCGATTGGCCCCCCTGCCCAGGCAGTGGAGTTGTTACTCTATTCCCATTCTGCTGTGGAGCGTCATTCACCGTCCACAGATCCTCGCCCCCCGCTCCGGAAATTATGTTATCCGAGGCGGTGGCTTGGGACTCGTTTACATATTGCAAATGATCCTCACTTTCCATATTAACAGAATTTTGTTCTTCTGGTACGGATGCTTTAGGTTGTCCTATCTTACCCATACTAAATTCACTTTAAGCCACTGACAAATCTTTAACACTGATACACACACGAATAATTATCCCCTCCAAAAATAAACATATAAATACACAAAACGAATAATTATCCCCTCCAAAAATAAACACATGAATACACAAAACACCGAAGGTATCTCATGTGCACATGGGTTCGATATTCCGCGCAGAGCTACACAGGATGCTTGCACAATAGGCCTTACCTTACTTATTTTTCTTTCTCGCAATCCTTTTTCTTTTCTACACTTTTTCCTCTCCAGATCTCCTCAGGGTGTGGTTTTGTTGTTGTACATGTAAAAGAATTCATACAAGCATTAATATTTTACTACAATTAGACACATACATAATTACATTCATTACAATAGAATCATATTAATCGGGCCCCAAAGTTGCGGCGCCAATCTCGCGTCCGTCGGTCGTCGTAATTTAATGTATATATTATTATTGTTATTATTATTTTTTTTGATTGTTGCTGACTTACGTGGTGGGCCTTAATAAAAATGATATTTAAGTTGAGCAATGCAATAAACTTTTCATATAAATTTCCTCGGCTAGTCAGTTGACGTTAAAGCAAAAGATCTTTAGTTATTAATTACAATTGCGGCCCACACACGCGCGAGAGTATTTTCTTACCTCCGTTAACCATTGTATTGTAGTCAGAGTCCTGGCTCTGGGTCTCGGCTATGCTACTGAAAATAAGAATCTTAAAGCTAAGTATTTCTGCAACTTCGTGTGGCTGTGGAGAAAAATTAATATTATGCTAATAGCGGGCGAGTTTTCCGCTTCCGCTAATTTTTCATAAGTTAATATCGCCACGTAATGGCATCGTTGGCTGCATCAGCCGCTGCGATTGTTGAGCTGTAAATTACTTGAATGCAGGTTAATTCAAGGAAGGCGGACATGAAATCGGGATCACCTCTTACAAATTAAAAGTGCACAATAAATTTGAATCAGTATATTATATGCTTAACTCATACAAATATGCTTACATTCGTCAGCACACGCAAGATGTCCCTCTAGACACATTCAAGACAAAAGAGGAAGTGAAGTCGACTAAAAAATTAACAAAAGAGCGTAACTGGGCGTCTCTCTAGATCATTCTGTCATAAATTATTTCTTTGCAATCTAAACCTACACAGAGAAATTATTATTTTACGGCTACATGATAAAAAAAATCTCTTACAAATTATGAATGTCTTCTTTATAAATATTGTCTTTTCGTAATATGGCACTGGGGACGCTATAGCTTCTGCTTTTATAGTCTCAGTATCAAATGTTCACTAATTTCAATTTACTTCCTATCTCAGTTCAGTATTTAACCCAAATTATATATCAATGTCATTTCAGAGATATTACATCGGTTCCACACTAACGGAATAACACCTAATTGTCATTTAACATCACTTTTATTAATAATCCTTTTTCTTATGACATAAATGTTAATGAATGATCACTATCTAGGAGGAAAGAGGGATTGATCCTAATCATGAGATAATAGCTTTTAATGAGCCCGCAATCGTTAATTAAATAAAAAGTCACGTTCAAGGATGATATGCGAACAACTTTCGTTACGTCCGTTTTCGCGTATCTGTCAAAACTAATCGTGTCGCCCACAATTCAAATTAACACTGACGTTAACCCCTTTTGTCGGAACATCGAATCGTAACTATTATGTGAAAGTTTATTTTAGTCCCCGAATTAATTCCTTTCAGATACGTGCACGACCGAACAGCAGAACGGAACACAAACGACTTGTTTCAACAATCGAACAACGCAATGACGTTACATTACGACAGTGTCCGCCCAATGAACATCTCTTTGACTTTATCTTCTCTACTCTGCTTAATTAGATTATTCCTAATTACAATTTATTCAGCTATTTAACGAAAACATCTAACAAAAAATAAAATAAATTTATCCCAACGTAAAAGATCCGTTTTAACTCCTTCTGGAAGGAGTTGTGCCTGTTCTTTTTGCCACATTGCTGGTCCGAATCAATCTGGTTACCATTCGTTCTGCAGCCATTGCACTACTGCCATGCGTTTATGCCAGATGTTGGCATGTTGACGTGTCCCCCATTCCAGTTATTCGACCTTCCTCAAAGTCCATAAGCTGCAATTACAAGTCCGAACCAGCGTTACACTCTCCATCTGAAAAGTTCCAGTAATGTCAGACACACCACCATGTACCCATGCCACTTTTCATCTGTAGGAATTTTATTCTTCTGCACTGAAAATTCTGAAATCATGTATACATAATGATTGAATTGTAATCAACATAGCCTACTGAAATCTGGTTTCGCAGGACAGAGCGGATCAGGTTGTGGAAAGGGCCAAGCTCAGTTACTGTTAGTTGCACAAGAACACAGAACTTTATTCCTCGAAAACACAATGCGCAGCTTTCTCTTTAAAACAACAAGGATCAATTCACGGCTGAGGGCCCAAGTAACTTCTCAATAATAAGATTTAAATAATTCCATTTAAAACACAAGGATTTAGAGAAACGGCTGAAGGCCTTACTGAACTAAAATTAACTTATCCTCAAATAATTCCTTTTAAAGCATAAGAATTTAAAATGCTTTTTTATTCCAGTCTCTATGTTGATTACAACTAGCTAGTTGGCAATAATCACTATGTGGACGATGTGGCCTATTCTACACTATATTTTAAATCTATGTGACGAGGCTATGCTGATTATATGTTTTGACGATGCCATTATGGCCGTACCATTTTAGGACATCGTGTAAAAAATATCTGAGGATGGTCATTACGGACTGAAACCGATCATCGTCTAAAGAATTCATTTGTGATCAGAGACTGGAATAAAAAAGCATTTTACAGTATTGGATCACTGTTTGTATACGCGATTATGTCGCAGTTGGTGACACAAGAATTTAGACAAACGGCTGAAGGCCTTACTTAAGTAAAATTAAAATATCTTCTCGGCTAAAGGCCCAAAGAATATTTCAGGTCAGCAAAGGAAATTCTTTGAAAGGCGAGCATTTACAAATCTCAGCTAAAAGCATATTACGGAAACTTAAATTAATTCCTCGGCTGAAAGCCCAATAATAGTTCAGCATAACAAAAGGCAACCTTCAAACACAAGCATTTACACAGTAAAACAGAAAACCATCTTTAGAAAATTCGAAATAACTTGACGGCTGAAGGTCCAAACAATTATTCAAAATAATTAAAGACAAACCTTAAGATAAGCATTTACACAGTGCGGCTGAAGGGCATTTTAAGAATTCAAGATAATTAAAGAGAAACCTTACAGACAGGAATTTACACATTATGGCTGAAAGCCACAAATTTTAAAACAAACGCGGCTGAAGGCCTAAATACAGAGCAAACAATAATTTTAAATAAAACACGGCTGAAGGCCTAATCTTAAAATACTTCACATAAGGTTCCGCTGAAGGCCATATACTGAACATAGAACAGACAAAATTAATACACGGCTGAAGGTCTGGCACATTACTTGCGACAAAAGAAAGTCACAATCACAAACAACAGAACAGTGGTGCACGGAAGTGTTCCAAGGGTCGGCCTGGGGAGGAATCTCTAACAACAGGTTAGGTGAGACAGGCAGCCAAGCATAACACTAAATAATCAGGTGGCAGCACGACCTCGGGACGGCTGAAGAACCAACCAACAACCTAATCAATTCCAATTTGAGTGCCTTCCCTCTCTACTCTGTCGCAACCGACCGACTACCTACTCCAGTACGCAGACAGCATTCGCCTGCTCAATGAAAATCACAGAAGCTACACACAGTTCCACATGAACACTTGCACCAAGAACTCCGACAATCCTAAAACCAATCACCGTGGAACAACCAGGAGAAATGACAAGTCAAACACACACAGAGTTTCCATAAGCGGTCGGCGACAAAATACACGTCGTCCGATGAGACGACCGGCCGAACGACTAACCAAGCTCGTCGCCACTCAAATTATGCGTGTCGGCAACGGTCGCGCGAGTCTTGGCTGTCCGAAGCTCACTGCAGCTCCAACCCGACTCAACTCGATGTCCGTTCGGAACTCGGAGACACGGCGACCCGGGCACACTGGTTCGGATCCAACCATGCTGAGGTAACTCTTGCCCATTAGCCACGACATCTCTGCACAAGGAAGGAACTGACCCATGTCCGGCAAGATGACCAACTGACGAGGCCCAGAAACAGTCAAAAGATCAAATACACGTCGCCCGATGAGACGACCAACCGGCGGTCGTTCCCGCTCCAATCTACTTCCGTCGGATAGTTCATGTGTGTGGCCATCGGTCGGCAAGTACTGGCTCTCCGCGCCTCACTGGCGCTCCGTGCCCGACTGAACTCCAGACACACGATGACCCGGAAATACTAGCGATCGCTCCAGAGATAGTACGACAGTGCACTTATCGACAAGCGCTGCTGCTGCCACTCACGGGCAAGCAAATCAGCAACCTAGTGACTCCAGTAAATCGAATTAAAGGAAAACGATGCGACAGAACCATAAAAGCAAGATAACGAGTTATAAACGGCATGACCGCGAGCCGCGCACAGCTCACCTACAGCATGAGAATATTGATGTTTCACTTTGGTATTATTCGGTCAAGATGTTCATAGTTTTACACTCTCATTACCTTCTGCGTATATTCCATCATTTATAATCTTTATCTCTAATGAGTATTTTCAATTAAATTTTTTATATGTGTGCACAGTGTCGTGTGTTGCTGAACCTTCGCACGTCCCAGCCGTTCGAAGAGGTGCTGGAGGACCTGGGACAGGTGCTAAAGATGATCGGCGCCAAGCGTATGTACACCGTCTCCGGGCAGGAGGTGAGTACTGTAATTATTAATCCAATTCCTCAAATGTGGCGGGAGTGTTCTGCAATCATTATTTTAAACACAGATATTGGTTATACTTTAGTCCACTCACGCAGAAAATGAAGACAGGCCATAAGTTGAAACCATCAATAACTATCGCCTTCACAACTGAAGGAGTGAAACTATGTGTTGTAATCGACAACCAAATCAGTCATTCTGAAAAAATGAATCACTTACAATGTTATAAATTTGCTAGTTAATATTTCCAATGTTAGGTACTAAAATCGAACAGAAATATGTGTTTCGCACCTTTTTTAGTTACATTACGTTGCGAAGTGTTGTTTATTATCTCAAAATATTGCTTAGTTTTGTTATTTATGTTACGTAGCTGTTATTTACTCCAATGCAGTAGGAATATGCTAACGTCATAATCACAAATTCGATAGCTTCACAGTATGAAATCTGAGAAGTGCTTACAGTAAAATGACTACAGCTCTACGACTGATCGGAGAATGCTAAATAGTTACGTCACTATGAGTGTGAAGAAGTAAATACTTACATATATTGAGTCATTTTGAGTTGCTACAAACTGATTTTATGACATTTGTTTATTGAATTTATAGCTTTTGTTACGGTACTTGGAAGTTTAATTTACTGCTCTTTTTTTCTTTTTTTACGGACAAACACACACAAATAGCTTTTGTACGGGAAGACACAAGTCATCTGGCATTACAGTCAGAGCTTAGCAGAGTTTTGAAAGACTCGTCAGCAAAAAAGACAGAAGGCATAGGTAAAGTTCCATCCAAAATTCTTCAATTATTGGGTCGGAGTGGTAACCAAACGATTATTCATGTTAGTGTGTAGAGTATACGAAACTGGAGACATACGATCAGAATTTCGGAAATATATCACCCAGACAAGCGTTCGACAACATAAAATGGTGCAAGATGTTCAATATTCCGAGACAAATTGGAGCAAGTTGCAGCGAGAGACGGATAGTATACATTGTGAACGACTGGCCACTTTATTTCTTATACTTAACCTCTTCGTAAAAATATAAGGTAATCTGATTTTTTTTTAAAAAAAAGAAAAAACTACGTCGTTCAGTTCACACATATGACCACTTATCTGTTCTGACACCTTTTAAAAACAATCATCATAGGTAAAACAAGTTTTCTTAAAGTTCCCTTGCTAACCGCGAATCACGTTTCTTTGCGGCAAAGGTGCGAAGTTTTCACAAATTCGATACTTCGTTTTGATGTTCAAAATAACAAAAAATTGTTGTCTAATAACGTATTCATCCATATTTCTAACGAGATATTTATTATGAGCATTTTGCATCTTCTTCTTTGTAGTGTTTACTCCGAAAATCCCTTTCCGCTCAGCCGTAACTTGCACACCACCAACTTACTCAACTTTGCTAGCACGTTCCGCCAGAACTGTCACCTCTTTCTCCTAGATCATCACTACATTTAGTAGCCCACGAAAACAATTTATAGGGGATGGTAGATTAAAATTACTGTGGCTTGATTCCCTGCATTACTACAGAATTAAATAGTTTTCATACATGTTTCCCTTTGTGGCCGATCTTAGGTCCGCCATATTTAACACTGCTTCATCTACTCGGCCACAAACGGCTTCTACTGGGTTTCCCTATGACGTAGGGTCTCGTCTGCCTCACTCGCACACTACAGCGCTTAGGCCTCAATAGACAATAGACGCCTTTGAGTTCCCCCTTTTGTGGTGAATCTACGCCCTTTGTGGCACGCGGTCCTGGATGACAGGGTTCGTTTCACAATTCTTGTAGGCTGACTCTTTCGACCCTATATTTAAATGAGAGCGCAATGCTCCTTAACTCACATGGTATGGACCCTCATTTCGTTTAAGAAAGCGCTAAATGCGGAAGGGCATGAGGACAGTTGACAGCATTGTGTACTGAAAACAGAACAGGAGCAGTCCTGAGGCAATGACTGTATCAGCATGGCAGTGTATCCTGTCGCAAAGCAGCATCTGTGAGGCAGAGGTTTGTGGACAATAACATTCCTGAAGTTGACTGCCCTGCCCCGTCTCCCGACCTGCACCCAATGGAACGCCGTTGGGATGAGTTAAAACTTCGACCCCAACTTCCAACATACTTTCTCCTATACGGATACAAGCTGAAGTAATGAATTAAAATTTATACTAAATCTGGGACTGGAACCAAGGCGTCCTGCCTACTAGGCAGATATGCTAACCACTACACCACCATAGCACTGTGGGTCAGAGGGTTGCACGGGCACCTTAGTCCAATGTCCTCCCTAATACAAACCTAAAATCAGGCCTTCGGCCCATTTTCCCCTTCTTAAATCGTCGGTGGTGTAGTAGTTAGCACATCTGCCTAGTAACCAGGATGCCTGGCTTCGGACTTAGTAGAAATTTCAATTCATTCCTTCAGTATCTGTCCTAGAGGTGAGACTCATATGTCTCCAGGAAAATGCAATTCAATCATACTTTCTCTGGTTTCCGCTACTGAGGCAGAATGGGCTGCGCTCGTCCAGAGACATTCAGATATCTCATTTAAATTGTCTACAGCAGAGTTCTAACTGTCATCAAGGCAGACAGTGAACACACTCCATATTAAATTATACTTATAGGAGTCTGCATTCGGGAGGACGACGGTTCAAACCCGCCTCCGGTCAACCAGATTTAGGTTTTCCGTGATTTCCCTACATCCCTCCAGGAAAATGCCGGGCCGCACGGAGTGGCCGCGCGGTTTGAGGCCCCACGTCACGGACTGCGTGGCCCCTCCCGCCGGAGGTTCGACTCCTCCCTCGGGTATGGGTGTATGTGTTGTTCTTAGCATAAGTTAGTTTTAAGTACTGTGTAAGACTAGGTACCGATGACCTAAGCAGTTTGGTCACTTAGGAATTCACAAACATTTGAACATTTTGAAAATGCCGGGATGGTTCCCTTGAAGAGGCACGACGATTTCCTTCCCCAGCCTTGACACAATCCGAGCTTGTGCTTCGTCTCGAATGGCCTCGATGTCGACGGGATATTAAACCCGATCTTCCTTCCTACTTATAAGTGTCTATATGGTTTTGATGGCCCATCAGAATCCAAACGTAAAGGCGAAGGCTGGACACACCCCATATTAATGTCAAGTAACAGGTATCCAGCTGCTTTTCATCAGTTATTGTATTAAATGAGAAGTAAGTTAACAGTGTGTAAATTTAAACTCCTTTTAAAATAAAAGCTAATGAGTGGTCAATGACAACTCACTGCAATGGGAGGGGAAATGTAAATGCAAACTACAAAAAAGTGTATCACATATGAGTAGCATCTTTTCAAAACGCATAACGTCTCAGAAGGTAAAATTTTCAGGAGAAGCTAGAAAGTGTTTTAATCATTTTTTCCAATCTTATACAAAATATTCAAGCAGGGATGTTGTCATGTAACAAAATAAAATTGATGTTGTTATTCAATGGAAAAGTTGGAATTTGAGATTTCGCTTACTGTTTTATAAATCACAATTGGCGTAAGAATCATGGATTGACCATTGTCATAAAATATTGCATTATGCAATGTGAATAGTCTTTACTTGCAGTTTCGCGTAACTTGAAGCAGTCACAGCTAGAGTGCTATTGATTACGAAATTGCATTATCGTCTTTCTAATTACTTCATGATCGTAGATACGATCATACCCGGTCGTGAAGTTATTGTTATGACAAAACAATTTCCTAAGGGACCAGAAAGTTCTTAAGGACACAAAAACAACTGTAACATCACACAAAAGGGAAATTCAATATTAAAGCTGATGCAATAAGACGATGAAACAGTTTTCTTTTTGTCGATGTAACACGCACATTGAACTGCTCATCTTGGTTTCTGTAATCTTAGCAAAATGCATAATTAAAATGAAAATAATACTGAGGAGATGATAGGAATGAGCGCTGCTAAATGATTCAATATTTGCAGAACAAATATTTATTACAACTAAAACATATATCGTACCTTATGCTTAGTACAACAATGACGATAGATTTTTACGTCCGTTTCATGTCCATTGAGCGCTCTTTTATATAGCCATCGTCCTCTTGAGTCGCCCGTGTATCGCCACGATAAGTTATAACAGTTCTTCTTTTTACACTTCACTCAAACTTAGACGGAACACGTTTTTATACAAATAGTAAAAATTAGATCAGACCGCCACAAATCTGCGTCCGTCTTGCTTAAGAAAAACAGTACAAGTGTTTAGCGCTCAGGGCTTCATTTGTTCTCCAGCGAACAAAATAGTGAAGGATCGCATATCGATCCGTATTCTTCTGTTTATATTGCCACTCAAAGACGACGAATTACATTATTTAGGAAATTCCACCGTCGCAATGCGACATCTTATTGTACATTAATCATTCTTTATAAACAAGTATTTCAAAATGGTTCAAATGGCTCTGAGCACTATGGGACTTAACAGCTATGGTCATCAGTCCCCTAGAACTTAGAACTACTTAAACCTAACTAACCTAAGGACAGCACACAACACCCAGCCATCACGAGGCAGAGAAAATCCCTGACCCCACCGGGAATCGAACCCGAGAACCCGGGCGTGGGAAGCGATAAACAAGTATTTGCCTTCTGCTGAAAGTGTTAACTATTTGCTGTTTTAATGAAGCCAAAAATCGCGAATATCACAATGTTGATAAAAATGTGTTTATAACAAGATATTTTTTTATTTTATTCTTTTTATTTCAAAGATACGAGGACATAGGTGATGGACTACATGCAGTTTATTGTCAGCCCTTTTTGATTTCTTCTGCACTCGTTTACTCGTTCCATGATTCAATTCCTCTCCAACAGTCATACACCCACTGTACACTGATCGCCCAAAACATTATGACCACTGCCTACCGCGACCTTGGATACCGCCTGCTGGTGCTGTGGGCCTGTGACGCGGAACGAAAGTACCTTACCTGCTTTGTAATGCAGGACAAATGGTGACCTGTGGCATCTCTGCCGATAGAGCACAATGCTGGTGCACGTACAAGTGATTCAGAGCACACTATTCATCGTACATTGTTGAACATGGAGTTCCGCAGCAGACCACCCATACGTATTCACATGTTGACCCAACGTCATCGTCAGTTACGATTTCAGTGGTCAAGGGACCAATGGGATTCGACCATCGATCAATAGAATCGTCTCATCACTTCGGGTGAATCACAATTTTGATACACTAGGTGAACGGTAGTCTCCACAAACGCCGTCATCGGGGTGAACGGCGGCTCGAAACTTGCAGCGCCCCACGAAGTAGTATTACCCTACGGGAGACATTCTCCTGCGCTTGCATGGGACCTGCGGTAGGAAACGAAGACACGCCGACAGCGGCAAACCATCTTCATTCCTTCATGTTTGATGTCTTCCCCGACGGCGATATCATCTTTCTGCAGTTTAACTGTCCTTGTCTCGGAGCCAGAATCGTGGAACAGTGCTTTTAGTAGCATTATAGTGAACTTGCGTTGATGCCTTGGCGACCAAATTTGCCTGATGTAAATCTTATGGAACCCATCTGGGTCGCTACCTGACGCCGTCACCGCGTTCGCAAAGCAGCGGCCCGTTATTTAGGCGAGTTACATGACCTGTGCGTAGGCATTTAACGCACCAGTGTTGTGGGCCTGCCGTAGGGATC
This sequence comes from Schistocerca americana, assembly GCF_021461395.2. Taxonomy (NCBI): domain Eukaryota; kingdom Metazoa; phylum Arthropoda; class Insecta; order Orthoptera; family Acrididae; genus Schistocerca; species Schistocerca americana. The sequence goes on along the minus strand of NC_060121.1, from coordinate 414,909,796 downwards.
CAACGCACGTCCAGCGAGTCCAATTCCTCCGATTGGTCCTCACCAGTGGCCAGCCCAGTTACTGCTCGCACTGAGGTTGACCCCTCACCTGTGGTCGAGAAGGACGTCGCCCTGGGGCATAGCAGGCGGCTAAAGACTTCCCAGGCGGCCGCACGTAAGGCCTCCCCGGTTTGTCTGACAAACAGTTTCCAGGTGCTGTCTGTGGCCGACACTGTCACTGAGCCACATGCTGCACCTGTCCTGTTTCAGAGGAAAGCTCTCAGCCTGCAAGATCCGGACAATCGCAGAGGGTGGGATTATTGATAGTTGGGAGCTCCAACGTTAGGCGCGTTATGGGACCCTTTAGGGAAATAGCTGCCAAGAAGGAAAAGAAAACCAATGTGCACTCCACGTGCATGTCGGGTGGAGTCATTCCAGATGTGCAGCCAACTGCAGGTGATCGCTCACGTCGGCACCAATGATGTGTGTCACTTTGGATCAGAAGAGATTCTCTCTGGCTTCGAGCGGCTAACAGAAGTGGTAAAGGCTGGCAGTCTTGCTTGCACTCGGACGGTTCTACGACCGTATAGGCTGCAGATTCTTCGACTTGCGCCAAAGGGTGGTTGGGTTTCGGGTAGGAGGGGCTGTATGGCGTGGACTGAGTGGTTTTTTAGGTTAGAGGGTCTCGGGAAAACACAAGAAGGGCCTCAGTCAAGAGTGCAGGCCGAACACAGAAAGAACGTAAATACAGGAACCATCGGCATGACAGTTGTAAATTGTCGTAACTAATAGAAAGCACTGATGCTCAAATCATCATAGGCACTGAGAGCTGGCTAAAGCCGGAGATAAGCTCAGCCGAAATTTTTGCGAAGAACCTAATGGCGTTCCGAAAGGATAGGCTAAACACGGTTGGCGGTGGCGTGTTTGTTGCTGTTAGAAGTAGTTTATCTTGTCGCGAAATTGAAGTAGATTGTTCCTATGAGTTAGTATGGGCAGAGGTCATTGTTGGCAACCAGAAAAAATAATAATTGGTTCCTTTTACCGACCTCCCAATTCAGATGATACAGTTGCTGAAAGATTCAATTTGATTTCAAACACGTACACGACTCATACGATTACAGTTGGTGGTGATTTTAATTTACACTCGATATGTTGGCGAAAATACATGTTTAATTCCGGAGGTATGAATAAAGCAGCATCCGAAATTGTGATAAACGCATTCTCTGAAAATTATTTCGAGCAGTTAGTTCATGGGCGCACGCGAATAGTAAAGGCTTGTGAAAACACATTTGACCTCATAGCGACAAATAATCCTGAGTTAATCACGAGCGTCAGAACGGATACAGGGATTAGTGAACACAGGATTGTCGTAGCAAGAATGAATATTGTAACCCCGCCCCCAAAAAAAATACTAAAAAAAACAAAAATATACCTATTCAAAAAAGCAGATAAAAATTCACTTGACGCCTTCTTGAGAGATAATCTCCACTACTTCCAACTAAATAAGTGTAGACCAGATGTGGCTTGAATTCAGGCAAATAGTATCGGCAGCAATTGAGAGTTTTATACCAAATAAATTATCCCCCTTGGTACACTAAACGGGTCAGAACACTGTTGTAGAAACAACGAAACAAACATGCCAAATCTGAACAGACACAAAATCCCCACGATTGGCGATCTTTTACAGAAGTTCGAAATTTAGCGCGGACTTCAATGCAAGATCCTTATAACAGTTTCCACAACGAAAATTTGTCTCGAAACCTGGCAGAAAATCCAAAGAGGTTCTGGTCGTATGTGAAGTATGTCAGCGGCAAGAAACAAACTCTGCGCGATAGCAACTGAGATACTAGCGAAGACAGTGCTGCCAAAAAAGAGGTACTAAACACAGTCTTACGAAATGCCCTCACAAAAGAAGACGAAGTAAATAAATATTCCAGAATTCGAATCAAGAACAGCTGCCAACATGAGTAATGTAGAAGTAAATATCTTCGGGCCGGACGCTGTGGCCTATCGCGCTGCTGTTACGGTCGCAGGTTCGAATCCTGACTCGGGCATGGCTGTGTGTGATGTCCTTAGGTTAGTTAGGTTTAAGTAGTTCTAAGTCTAGGGGACTGATGACCTCAGATGTTAAGTCCCATAGTGCTTAGAGCCATTGGAACAATTTTTGAAATATCTTCGGAGTTGTGAAGCAATTTAAATCACTTAATAAAAGCAAGTTTTCTGGTCGAGACTGTATACCAGTTAGGTTCCTTTCAGAGTATGCTGATGCATTAGCTCCATACTTGACAATCATATACAACGAAGGACCCTACCTAAAGACTGGAAAGCTGCACAGGTCACACCAATATTCAAGAAGGGTAGTAGGAGTAATCCACTTAATTACAGGTCGATATCATTAACGTCGATATGCAGCAGGGTTTTGGACCACATATTGTGTTCGAACTTTACGAATTACCTCGAAGAAAACGGTCTATTGACACACAGTCAACATGGATTTAGAAAACCTCGTTCTTGTGAAACAAAACTAGCTCTTTATTCGCATGAAGTGTTGGGTGCTATTGACAAGGAATTTCAGCTCGATTCCATATTTCTGGATTTCCAGAAGGCTTTTGACACTGTACCACACAAGCGGCTTGTAGTGAAATTGCGTGCTTATGGAATCTCGTCTCAGTTATGTGACTGGATTTGTGATTTCCAGTCAGAAAGGTCACCGTTCATAGTAATTGACGGAAAGTCATCGAGTAAAACAAAAGTGATTTCAAGCATCCCCCAGGGTAGTGTTAATGGCCCTTTGACGTACCTTATCTATATAAACTATATGGGAGACAATCCGAGCAGCCGTCTTATGTTGTTTGCAGGTGACGCTGCAGGATTCGAACCTGCGACCGTAGCAGTCGCGCGGTTCCGGACTGAAGCGCCTAGAACCACTCGGCAACCGCGGCTGGCCCACAGTTAGGGCTGGGAAGCTTTCCCCACTTGTGTAAATTGTGTGCACATAGTCCATGTCCTGTTCGGATTCTGTTTAGGCTTTTTCATAGCTGTCGTGGAAGTTCAAAGCCCTTAGGTTTCTCTGATGGACGGATAAGTTCACAGTTGTCAGGGGAGGCACTACCACTCCAGCTCTCGTGCCATTTAGTACCCATGTTGAAGTTGGCAGCTGACAGTTGTTGGGCCAGCCTTAAAGGGGGATTTCTGGAGCGGAGTCGTATTCTTCCCAAAGTTGGGACAACTTCGTGGATAGGAAGTAGGGAGTTATTCATTATTTTTGTGTATTCCTTCATCAGAGCTTCCTGTCTTCTCAGGGAGGGTGGAGATATATGACTAAGTGTTGGAAGCCAATATAGTGGGGTAGTCTTTATGCATCCAGTTATGGTTCTCATAGCAGCGTTGAGCTGGGTATTCACCTTGTTTACATGCTTGCCGGTTAACCACGCTGGTGCACAGTACTCGGCTGCAGAGTACACTAAGGCAGTGCAGAGGTTCGTAGTGTGTCTGTATTAAATGTTTTTGTAAAGCCAGTATAGGCAGATGATGAGGTATCACCTCGGAACATGTCGCTAAGTAAATAATTCAGTTGTCAAGAATTTTTGTGGCTGGTAGCGGTATTGGGAGAGCTTTTCGTACAAATTTTCAGCTTTCCCCGCTATTCATCAGAGCTTCCTGTCTTCGCAGGGAGGGTGGAGCTGTGACCAAGTGTTGGAAGCCAATATAGTGGGGTAGTCTTTATGCATCCAGTTATGGTTCTCATAGCAGCTTTGATTGGGTGTCCACCTTGTTTACATGCTTGCCGGTTAACCACGCTGGTGCACAGTACTCGGCTGCAGAGTATACTAAGGCAGTGCAGAGGTTCGTAGTGTGTCTGTATTAAATGCTTTTGTAAAGCCAGTATAGGCAGATGATGAGGTATCACCTAGGAACATGTCGCTAAGTAAATAATTCAGTTGTCAAGAATTTTTGTGGCTGGTAGCGGTATTTGGAGAGCTTTTCGTACAAATTTTCAGCTTTCCCCACTGTCCTACTTCAAAGCCCATTAGCAGCTAATGGCTTTATTTGCTTCGGATGACAAGTGAAATGAACACCCGGCAGGTGCGGAGCTTCTCGCAGCTGCGCAACGAGTTCGCGGACGTGGACACGTTCTACCTGGGCTGCGGCGGGCGCGAGGTGGGCGGCTCGCCGCGGCGGTCGCGGTCGCGCGCCAACACGCACGGCGGCGGCGGCGCCAACCAGCTGATGGTGCAGCAGGAGGCGGCGCGGCGCGCGCGCAGCAAGAGCCGGCAGGGCCGCGTGCCGCTGGCGCTGCCCGCCGTGGAGCGCGACGGTAAGGACCGGGAGCGAGACCGCTCCGCCCCCGGACACGCCCAGGGGCGCTGGGGCGCGCCGCCGCCCGCGCTGCTCGACCACGAGCCGCTGCTGCCACCCCCGCAGCAGCCGCCGCCGCCCCCGCCGCGCTGGCGCGCCAACGGCGCTCACGACGACGACAGGGACGCTCCCGTCCAAGGTACCCCAGCCTGAGGCCGCGACCCACGCCACTGCCCTGTAGTCGGCTGCGCTGGTGGACAACTGCTGTACCCCTCGTTCATACACCGGGTGATCAAAAAGTCAGTATAAATTTGAAAACTGAATAAATAACGGAATAATGTAGATAGTGAGGTACAAATTGACACACATGCTTGGAATGACATGGGGTTTTATTAGAACCAAAAAAATAACAAACGTTCAAAAAATGTCCGACAGATGGCGCTTCATCTGATCGGAATAGCAATAATTAGCATAACAAAGTAAGACAAAGCAAAGATGATGTTCTTTACAGGAAATACTCAATATGTCCAATATCATTCCTCAACAATAGCTGTAGTCGAGGAATAATGTTGTGAACAGCACTGTAAAGCATGTCCGGAGTTATGGTGAGGCATTGGCGTCGGATGTTGTCTTTCAGCATCCCTAGAGATGTCGGTCGATCACGATACACTTGCGACTTCAGGTAACCCCAAAGCCAATAATCGCACGGACTGAGGTCCTGGGACCTAGGAGGCCAAGCATGACGAAAGTGGCGGCTGAGCACACGATCATCACCAAACGACGCGCGCAAGAGATCTTTCACGCGTCTAACAATACTTTTTTTGGTTCTAATAAAACCCCATGTCATTTCAAGCATGTGTGTCAATTTTTACCTCTCTATCTACATTATTCCGTGGTTTATTAAGTTTCCAAATTTATACTGACTTTTTGATCACCCGATATTTACACCTCTACATTCCTACTCCTTTCGCGAAAGAATGAGACGTGAAGGATTGTCGGATCCCCTCTCCATAAGCTCGCATTTCTCTAACGCGAGGTATTTGTTTGAGGAAGTATCTTGTACTGGAGGTCAGCTCTCGAGATTTTGAGACTAAGCCTCTCTGAATTTCACAACATCTTTCTTATGCTTAGGTAGCTGGAGTAGCGACATGCACGCATACAGATGGCAGCAGTAGCGCGTAGACAAGAAAGCAGTGCATTGGCGGAGCTGTCATTTGTACTCAGATGATTCGTGTGAAATATTTTTCCGACGTGATTATGTCCGCACGACGAGAACTAACAAACTCTGAACGGGAAATAGAAGATTGAGCTAGATTCATGGCACATTCCATTTCGTAAATCGTTACGGAATTCAATATTCCGAGATCCACAATGTCAAGAGTGTGGCGAGAATACCAAATTTCAGCCAATACCTCTCAGACAGCGACCGAGAGCCGAATTCAGTTTGCAAGAGCTGATGGTATGATCCCACGAAGCCATGGACCCAAGATGTCAACAAGGTACTGTGCAAGCTGGTGGTGGCTCCATAATGGTGTTAGTTGCGATTGCGTGGAACGTACTGGATACTACATATCTATATATATACTCCGCTAGCCACCAAGCGGTGTATGGCAGATGCAATACCAGTACGAAAAACTGGCTTCATCCAACTTCCAGTTGTACATCCAAAATCGTGTCGATATCCTAGGGCACCCGAAATATCTGTACGTTCTCATTAGTTCTCATATTTTCAATTTATTTCTCTCCTCAAGTCGCATAATTATCAATGCTTGCTACAGATAAGACGAATAGCGAGTAGCCAATTCACTGTCACCTAATCAAAATAACTATTATATTATCCAGTCATATCTCGACTAAATACCTGTGTGGTGTGGAGATTGGGAATTGTTGCTTAATGCAGAAAAAAATAAAATTGTACACTTCATGATATTCAGAAATGTAGTAGTCTTTGACTACATGATTAATAAGTCGCAACTGGAATCTACCATACCACGTAAAAACCTGTAATAACACTAAGCGGGGACTGAGTATGGGATAATCATGACCCGTCCATGAGTGCAGCAAACAGAAGTCTTTCATTGATTGTTGGGGTAGTGCAAACTTCACTTTTTACAAGAGAAACCACTTACAAAATGCTTGCACGGCGTAAGTTGGAATATTTCTGCAGTGTGTGGAATGCATAAGAGATTGGTTTAACAATAAACCTAGAGCATACCCATAGAAGAGCAACGTTAATCATCAGAGGCCCGTTTGATTAGCAAGAAAGTGTAAGAGAAATATAGAAATTCTAACTGACTCATAGTCTAAGAAAGAAACCTAATATCTTCAGAAAATTTGCTTAGAAAACTGAGGAGCAATATGGTGCAGTGATATTGTGTGGCCTGCTACAAACACTTTTCATACTGATCGTAAAGATTAAATGAGCCTAACATCAGCTTGCCCAGAAACTATAAGGAATCATTCTTCGCACACTAGTCGAAGCGAGAAGAAACGTTAATTCGTAGAAAGATAGTATCTTTTACCTGGGGCATAATTGCAATTCGAAAACTACACATGTAAATGCGGAATCCGTCAAGTGTTGTCAGCTAGCGTGTTGGATTCATTAGGCTTCCCTTAGAGTCAGTGCGAATAGTTCGGTTTTAGAACACACAAAAACAGCAAAATATTTGTTGTATTAAGTTTTAGGGAACAAGATACCACTGTTTGTGAGCAGAACGCATTCTGCTACTTTGAGCATTGCTCATAAGTGGGATAATGATAGTGGGGATAATGGAAATGGAATTAACTGTACGTCATGCGTGCACCGGACAAGTAAACATCAGCTCCAGAAATTAGTGACAACGAAGTAACCCGTTGTATAGAAGTAACACTCTGTCAGTATTTGTCGTGGCTGCAAATCGCGAGTTTTGTGTGTTATTTCAGCGAGCCATGAACTCTTTTTTCTACTTTTCCCACTTTAGGCGAGATAGGGCTCCGAGACCCCTTCTGCGTAATAATGTTCTTGGATTTGATCCACTACTCTGATCGTCTTCTCATTAACGCCTTCAGCAATTTGATGGATGAAGGCATATCGGTTGGCTAATAACAGTAAGGAGAAAACTTTTAGCCTGTTGAAAAACGCAAACTAGTGGCTTTTTATGGTTCCATGAAATTTTCGTTACATTTCTGATACAGGTCTGCCATGTGAACACACTGCTTGCTGATGGATTTTGCACAAATTTTCATGAGTTTTTTGCAAGGATGTACAACAAACTCCCCCTTACATAAAGAGTTTACTAATAGAACATGTCACTGGAACATTAACAATGTAGTACGTGTCATCTGGTATGAAAGACAGTAGATATCAATTACGTATTAAGTCGAAACTGGAAATGATATCATTCGTGTGACCTGCTTCTCAAGCATATAGACTTAATAAAAATTGTGTTTAACCTTTACCTTATTTGTCGTCGGGAGTGCTGTCTAAAGTTGAAGTTTTCGTTCTTGATCAGGGTGGAGAGAGTGAATTTAAGAAATAACCGTTGTGCTTCCCACCGACTACGGAAAAGTGAATGAAATTGGAAAGCTTTTTCAACACCATTCCGATAAGCAGTTTTGCGGAATATCGCTTTTATCCTACCCTTTAATCCTAATTTTTCAAACAGGCCATTCCAATGCCAACAGTTAGTTGTCCACCAGCGCAACAGTACGCCATATGACAGCGAGTCACTATCAAACCGCATCCCACTTACGACATGTAGAGTTTCTTCCGGCAGTCTGGTACAACAGGTGCCGCATGGCAGCGTGCTACAGCTCGCCAGGGCATGACTAGCTATTCGGAAAGACGTATTTCTCTGGAATTTAGCGACCGAAGTTGTATCATTCACACCAAAGGTGTCAGCACTCCTCGGGACCACCTTCCTGTAAAGCTCCAAATAATACTACTGGAATTGAGACTCTCAGTGAGACTTGGTAAATATTGGCAGTGTGTATTCTAAAGTACGTCTATGTTTAAGAAAATTATTGGAAAGACCAACGTTTGTACAGTATGAGGCTTCACACTGCAATGATGCTCCCGAAACTCATAAAATTTATATATTACATCGTACTTTAGTGTCCTGTCGTCTCCCCCCCCCCCCCCCCCCTCCCCGCCCTCCCTTCCTGCTCACCGGCCTGCTCTCCACCAAGTATCATGAAACACTGATCCCTACCAAGTCTCATGAAACACAGACACGGATTTGATCTGCTTAAAATGCAGTTCATGTATCTTTAACCACAGTAACGAACTACGTTTCCGAAAATAAATACAACTTGCTGTGATTTGAGAGATATTTTAATGAACTCAAAAATGTTTCGCAAGAGAATCTGCAGTCCTGTAGATAAAACGCTGCGTTATTATGCAAATCTAATACACTGAAACGAATCAATTAAATAACAAATTGATTAACAATTATTGTCATGAATGCGCCCCACAATAAATATCCGTGAGGTACTACGTTGGACAAAAACACTGATCCAAAGTAGTTGTGCTGTATATGTGGCTTACCTGCAAAAAAAAATGTTAAACTGTTTTTTAAAGACCCAAAATCGTGATACAGCACGTTGAACGCTAATAAAATTATAAAACATGTTACCCAAAGGAAACTGATTACTCCTCTCTTTCAGTTATGCACACTACAGTCATTGAATAATTCACCCAAACTAAACTTAAGAAATATGTTTAGCTCTGTGATATTTTTCATAAAATGCTAACACGGTGGGAATCGAGTTTACGAGTCGTGCTGACTACCTTTGATCTTCCTCTCCCAACTAAGAACAGTTTCAATCCATGCACGCGTTTATTCGTAGTGTTATGTTCTTTCATGGCACATCAGCCAAAGCCTAGCGTAGAAGGATGAATGGTTAAAAATATGCTCAGTTCAGTTTCTAGGCATGTCTAGAATGGCTACAGTGTAAATACGATCTAGAAAACTTAGAGGAATTTTTGTCCGATTTCATTGAAAGAGCATGGAAAGTGCCTCAACTACGTTAGAAGATGTATAGCCGAACTGTAGTTCCATTTAAGAATGGTAGATGCTTTAAATCGAACAAACTTTTCTTAGCTGCAGACTTCGCTTAGATGCGATGGTGCTGCATAGCCGAACATCCAAGGGCCTTGGTAGAAGAAGTGCAGAACACACTTCAAGCATGGATTTACTTCTTCGCTTAACAGTAGACTGTAGATCGCGCAACGGTGACGATGATCAGCCTTTAAGATGGGGCACTTCACAAAATGGTCGCAGTGACAACTCGCCGTCCGTTGTACTTCACGAGGCGCAGAGAAGACGGCGAGGGCGGCTGCGGCGGCTGCGGTGACGTCAGCAGGTAACCTGTCAGTGGCGCTCATGCTGCCTGGCTGCGGAGCTGCAATTACTCCAGTGAAAAAGGAAACTCATCTCGAAGTAACCTTTCGCTATCTGTCTTTGGCCATCCAGTTTTGTGCAATGAAAAAAGTCTAGAGTTGCTTCCCCCCAATCCCATTTTCTCCTGCTTCCTTCCTTGTGTGCAAAGTGGCCTGCAGAGGTCACTTTGCTCTCTAAAACTGTCTCCTCCCTCGAAATTTCGAAGAGTTGCCACCCTTTTATGGTGGCGGTGTACGAATGTCTTTCGGAATGAGAATATCTTTTGTGCATTATTTTTCGCCACTCTTTCTTATGTTCTATAAATGTACTGTGGACATCCGTTTGACATTATTGGAGATTTGTATTCTACCACTGACTGCTCTCATGTCCTCATTTAAATGTGCATGAATCTGCCTAATATCAGGTCATAGCCCACAGTAATCAAAACTACAATATTTCTGAGACAGATTCATCCGATTTCACAAGACTATATCTTCTACATGTCTAATGATGATGATGGTGATGGTGAGGATGGTAATGATGATACGTTTGGTGTGGGTGGACAACTAGAACCTCTTTAGCGCTCGAACTAAAGTAGTATGAGACGAGTGCATATAAAGAGTGCAAAATTGTGAAAAACCTGATATACAAGGAAAAACTTAAATAATCCGCTAAAAGCATGAGCGTCCACACACACACACACACACACACACACACACACACACACACACACACACACACTGACGAAAATCGCGTACGTTGTCAGACTGAGAACTAGCAGGAAAAAGAAAAATTCGGGGTAGAGAATTAAAATAACACAGCGGGTAGCTATGGTTGGATGATCGCTGGAGTAAAACGGACGTGTCAGCCACTCTGCAACACGATAGCATCTCCAGCATAAAAGCTTAGGCTCGAGTCCAGAGACATACAATTTTGAAATCTTCACCACATACGACTCGTCATCAGCTAAATTAAAGGGAGATCTCCAATTAAATTCGCTCTACCATCTCATCACAATATAAACGGTACAGTCACGTTAATGTAACCACAGCTTATGTTCGTGGTCAACGTACAATAACCACTCAAAGGCGGTAGGCAGCGCTAGCAGTGGAGAGTATATTAAGTTTGTCTTGGGGACTCGAAAGACAGTGCAGTCGTTGTCATGCGGACACGGAGTGGCTTAGTTGACGTCCAGAAAGTCTTGATCATTAGCGTTCGGGCCAAGGATGGAAGCATTTCCAAACATTTATAAGCTGTTCGCGTGGCGCAGGAGTTAAAGTATACCGTGTATGACAAAACGGCGCTATCCAAATCAAGCGGCAGGGGAACTGTGGTGCACCACAGAGTTGAGAGGAGATGTATACGGGTGCAGAGACGCAAAACTGTCGGGCAACGGACCGCCCATATGAACCAAGGGGCTACTAACATTGTCTCCTCAACGACCGCTGAGCGAACGTTGCTACGTATGGGTCTCAGCAGGCACCTGCTTCATGTACCCATGTTGACTGCTGTTCATCGGTAACGAAGGCTGGAACTCGAAAGCCAGTACCACAGCTGGAAGTGCACTCAGTGGTCACAGGTGGCGTTTTCAGATTAATCAGCGTTTATGCGTTTGTACGGCTTGAAATACCCAAGAGCAAACACCCTGCAACTATCGTCGGAAGTGTCCAATCCGGAGGAGGGACCATTGTAGAATGACGAATGTTTTCGTGGCATTCCCTGAGAGACCTTGTCATTCTGGAAACGCACAATGGATCAACACAAGCTTGTTTTTCCTCGGCACGGTGGCATCTACCAGCAGGACAATGCAACATATCACAGCGCGAAATTATACACTACTGGCCATTAAAATTGCTTTACCACGAAGATGACGTGCTACAGACGCGAAATTTAACCGACAGGATGAAGATGATGTGATATGCAAATGATTAGCTTTTCAGAGCATTCACACAAGGCTGGCAACGGTAGCGACACCTACAACGTGCTGACATGAGGAAAGTTTCCAACCGATTTCTCATACTCAAACAGCAGTTGACCGGCGTTGCCTGGTGAAACGTTGTTATGATGCCTCGTGTAAGGAGGAGAAATGCATACCATCACGTTTCCGACTTTGATAAAGGTCGGACTGTAGCCTATCGCAATTGCGGCTTATCGTATCGCGACATTGCTGCTCGCGTTGGTCGAGATCCAATGACTGTCAGTTGAATATGGAATCGGTGGGTTCAGGAGGGTAATAGGAAACGCCTTGCTGGAACCCAACGGTCTCGTATCACTAGCAGTCGAGATGACAGGCATTTTATCCGCATCGCTGTAACGGATCGTGCAACCACGTTTCGATCCCTGAGTCAACAGATGGGGACGTTTGCAAGACAACAACCATCTGCACGAACAGTTCGACGACGTTTGCAGCAGCATGGACAGTGGACGTTACATTTCAGATGTGTTACGAGCCGTGGCTCTACCCTACATTCGATCCCTACGAAACCCAACATTTCAGCAGTATAATGCACGACCGCATGTTGCAGGTCCTGTACGGGCCTTTCTGGATACAGAAAATGTTCGACTGCTGCCCTGGCCAGCAAGTTCTCCAGATCTCTCACCAATTGAAAACGTCTGGTCAATGGTGGCCGAGCAACTGGCTCGTCACAATACGCCAGTCACTAGTCTTGATGAACTGTGGTATCGTGTTGAAGTTGCATGGGCAGCTGTACCTGTACACGACATCCAAGCTCTGTTTGACTCAATGCCTAGGCGTATGAAGGGCGTTATTACGGCCAGAGGTGGTTGTTCTGGGTACTGATTTCTCAGGATCTATGCCCCCAAACTGCGTGAAAATGTAATCACATGTCAGTTCTAGTATAATTTATTTGTCCAATGAATACCCGTTTATCATCTGCATTTCTTGTTGGTGCAGTAATTTTAATGGCCAGTAGTGTATAAGACGGGGTTCGAATAGCACTGGGATGAGTTTACTACACTACACTGCCATCAAACTCCCTGGGAGAAATGCAATCGAGAGTCTGTGGGACGTCGTTGATCGAGCTGTTGGTGCCATGGAGACTGAGCCGAGAAACCTAGCGGAGCTGGCAACTGTACTGGAGTCGTCGCAACTCCAGACCCATGGCGGTATCTTCCAGAACCTGACTGACTCTCTTCCTGCACGACTCGCAGTGGTCTCCGCTGTTTTTGACAGATGTCCACATTGATGTGACTGGACAGTGTAAAATGCAGTCGGTGATTTGCACGCCAAAGAATCCTCACGCCGGAGTGATCTGCATGAGGAACGATGAATAAAGATAGAAACGTAGGGGTAATTTTAACTTATGAATAGAAATCAAAAGTTTACCTGGGTGCTGGTTGTGAGATGTCGGTTGATGTGGTTGTCGGTAGGTTTCCCCCGCATGCAATTAGCTAGTTCTTCCGCTCTCTCGTTCATTACCCGTTGTGCGTCGAGCAGAGACTGCGAGAACACAGGAATAAAAGGCGTTATCCGTTCTGCGTTTCAACAGGTGCAGTTCAGTTGCAGCTGTGCGGCGTGATTTTCCTGTAGTGCACATCGCCGCACCTCCTACAATATAAGGGGCGTTCTGATTTTGCACTGCACCATTGGCTTCCAAGATCGCCCTGTCTCGCAGTATGTGTTTTCTGTTGTGGAGTTTTGTGAAAGGCTCCGTCTTTGCGCCTCCTCTTCCAACAACTTCTGGAGAACTGTGACGCAGCATAGTAACAGCAGTGACTCTAGATGTGCTCTCAACACTACGGGGAGAGCTTTATTATCTTATGGAAGTTTGTCTTGCGTGCGGTGGATGGTACCTGGAATCTTTGTAATAAGCTAAATGAAAAAGTTTATACATAACGTTATTCTGAAAATAATCCAAAATTCTGTGCGCCTACATTAAAAGATATACCCTTGTAAAATTGGATTGTTGTCTTGAAAATGGGAGTTTTTTATTCCTTTGCGTAAGTTAAAATCAACACCATTTTTCTGTCTTAATTCATGTAAAAGACGTAGTCTTATGAAACTGAACGACTTTGATAGGCCTTGTTCTTTGCAACGGGGAAAATGTGAGCAATGGAAGCGTTTCAGGACAAGCAGTGCATCTGCTCCCCCCACCTCCCTCACCCTAGGTACCCATAAATTACCTATATGGTAAAATCTAAAATTTCGAAAACTGTTATTTCTTCAGTTAAACAAAATAAAATTCACAAATTCCCATACGTCACTTGCGATGGAGTTTTTATATTTCAGTCTCACACCACAATACGTTTTTATCTAGAGCTAATCAACTTTAATATATTCTGCAATCATTGTGCGTCAGTTGCTATTTCAATTATGCTTGCCATGTTGTTGTTTTTGCTTTGTTGTTGTGGGCTTCAGTCCTACTACCGATCTGCTGCAGCTCTCCACGCGCGACTGTGCACTGTCCTGTGTAAGCCTCTTCATCTCTCTATGATATCTGCAGCCTACACCTGCTTACAGTAGCCAAGCCTTGGTCTCCCTTTACAATATCCACCCCCCCCCCCCCGTCCTCACTTTTCCACTATCAAACTGCCGATTCCTTAGGACATGTCCTATCAACCGATACCGTCGTTTCGTCAAGTTGTACCATAAATTCCTTGCCCCCTCAGTTCGATTTAGTACTTCATTATTAATTATTAGTTATATGGGCTACTCATCTAATCTTCAGCATTCTTCTTAGGCACCAAATTTCATAGACACAATTTTCTTCTTGTCTAAACTGATTATCGTCAACGTTTAACTTCAATACAAGCCTTTAATCCAGACAAATGCAATCTTAAAACAATTATTAATATTTAAATCTATATTCCACGTTAAGAAATTCCACCTTTCCGGAAACGCTTTTCTTGCTATTGCCAGTGTACATTTCATAAACATCAACTAGTATAATGTCTGAATTTAGCTGCTTATGAGGTCGTTTTCAAAGCTGTCCACATTCTCGGAAAACTATTTTAACCTCTACAGCGGTTAAATCTACCGACCAAACGACCGATGTCTTCAGCACCCTTTTTTCTTAGTTCCAGATTGACCCTACATTTTCTGTCCCAGTTTCATTTATTTTCAGAATCAAGAACTGCCCTCCTCTAACTTAAGCCAGTACAAAATAACTAACCCAACGTAGATTAGGCCAGCCATGAATCTTCATACTTTCTCTTACCGTATTGTGAGTCTTGGAGCTCAAGACTGCTGATGGACCGACCTGCAGCGTACCATAGTTACCGCATAAAGCGGGAATCTGAAACCAACTCTTGGATAAAGGCCACTTATAGACTTATCCATGCTACACGGCATCCCTATGTAGGCACCCGTGTCGCTCCTGCAAATTTTTAATATAATATTTATCCCTATCATTAGGACATGTCTTCCTATCTCTTGAAGCCTAGCAAAGTAGTTCGTTGGATTTTCGTCCAACCGTTCACTTTACAACACTCCCTACCCATAAAATCTACTTCGTTTTCATTACGGTGATAATTACGTCTAGACTATTTCCTAAACCATTTATTTAAAATGAAACATTTCAGAATGTAACTCGTTGAACGCATTGAACTGCGATTCATGGCCCTTGGTTAAATGAATAACCACAGCGGAAGGAAGCTAACTATGTGTCAATCAGTTCATTGCTGTAATCGGCTGTCCTAGTGTGTTTGAAAACATCCATCCCAATCTTCTACGGAATCTTTTCATTTAGGCACCTAACAAAAACCTGATCCTTTCAAATAACAATATTTGTGTATAACTGAAGTAGAATGTACTGGAAAACCCACGCCTTTGTCAACCTTTAGGCAGCAATGTTTGAAGGGAGTGGTGTATAGAAATGTCAACTCTCCGTCTCCAGGCAAGCATGTGCCCTTCTGAATTATTTTGGATAAGTAAGGCCTCGGTATAAAAGCTATGAAACAACTCGACACAAAGGTAAGTAAAACTTCTTAAAAATTAGTTACTCTCTCCTGTTTCACCGCTATAAGCACACTAGACATTTAACAACAACCAACATGTCTGTAGTCTATGACAATATTTTCAATTGCCATCTGGCATGGACTTCACTCGTTAGTTGCATTTTATCTTAATTTTTTCTTCAAGATTTATTTTTAATACTTTTCAAGAGTCACATTAGATTAATAACTGGACACGTGTAGATGCATTTAGAGTAATTATATATATATATATATATATATATATATGCTGCATCACTGCTTTCAGTAAACATGTGAATAATCTGGTATTTATCCCAGCGAAAGATGTTCCACAGATTGAAGATACAGGAACTTATATATCCTTCTTTTTCTCCAGAATTAATACGAGGCTCCGGAGCGGACTATTGTTGTATCGAAATTGTTGTATCGAAATTCGTTACTGGCAGAATGAACTTTATTCTTTGCTTGTTTGGAAGACCTTCAGTTGCAAAGGCAAACATCACGGTTCGAGTCCCAGTAGTGTTTTAATCTGTCAAAAAAATCTTTAGATCTGTTTTACAAAGATAAATGTTTCGGGAATTTAGACATTGTGGTTCCATTTCGTACTCTAGTATATTTTATAGCAGTTAACAAAAATTTCAAAGATTTCTTGTCGTGAAATCGAGCACGTATCGTAAATTGTTAAGGGCCTTGCCTAATGTTATTATAATATTAAGGTAAATGACCTTCCAACAACTAGTATGTGTGAACCGTAAGATAGCAGTTGGACTATAGAATTCAAAACTGATATTTGTCCCCCGGTGCATTTTGAAGTTTGGGCTGAATTTCCACCCGACTAGAGCCTCAGTTTATTTCTATTATTTCTCATATACATTAGAAAACTTCGTGACACAACTTTTCAAGATTAATAAAGACGACGTAAATGCTGTATTCACTGTCCCTTCGCAGCAACAGGGGCGTATTAACCCAACATGTTGTGACCGTTCCTCCATGAACTGCAAACACTTTATTGATTTTGAGTTATTGTAGTCCATTAGAATAATCTTATTTAACATTCTCTTCGGTAGTTCAATTTTGCATGCTATTGTCGCAGTTTCATCTAGCGTTTTACAGAGCAAGCGAGAGTAGTCATATGGTTGTAATTATGACGTCGAAGAGGAAATGTATGTACCTCGTCCAGTTGCTCATGAGAGGCGTCAACAACCGTATAGACAAGATGCCGTGGCGCGTTGGAATTAAACCAATATTCTAGAGCGGCCGCAAGATACAAGATCTATTGGGGCCCACAAAGGATTCCGTAGATGCTGTTCACACTGTAAGCACCTATGAACCTCGGCGTGAACTCAGTGAAGATTATTTGAAAGAAACGTGAGACCGATTCGCTTGAACGCTACGTGCGTATGGGGCAACACAACAAATCACTGTAGCTATACACCACCTGCGATGCGATGCGTTCTACAGAAGCCCCTTTACTTTCTCTGACAGCAAGGTTTGCAGTAGCGTAAATTAGGGAAGCTACTGAAATATTTAACACGCCAACAGCATGAACAGGGAGGATGACTACAACTTACCGAGGGCTGGCTGCCAGCAACCTCTCTTCTACGGGCAGCGTATTTTCATCATTCAGCAACTCTACATGACCAGCGTTCAACAGTTTAAACAAGCGCTCACAAGAGAAGAGTCGCATGGCATTGTTTTAATTGATATTTTATCCCCTTCGCCCAATATGGGCGGGTGATGGCCTGTCAGCGGTACAACATTCTGCTCTTCAGCCAAGAGCTTCTAAAAAGATAAAGGTCGTTGAGTAGGAACTGTGAAGATGAGGGTAGATGTTGGGGTAGGCAGTGGGAGGACAGGAGGTGGCTATGAGTCTGGTATATGGTCAGGCCGTGGAATCAAGAGAAGAAAGGATAGGGTGTGATGGGGAGGAAATAGGAGAGGAGATGGATGAGGTAGAACAGGTAAATACCTGGTCGGAATTCATTGTCTGGAAGGTGGAATCAGTTGAAGTCGCTCTAGTATAAGATGCGGAGTGTGTGTAGGAGCTGGGACGGTGGAACGTGTAAAGATGTGGTAGCACACCACGGTTGGTGATAGGATGGGAAACAATTCGAATCTACGAGGGTCACTCCAAAAGAAATGCACACTATTTTTTTAAATCCATCTTTTATTCTACATGTTTGAAAGTTTTACAGTGTGTACGTCCTTTAGGAACAATATTTTCATTTCTCCACATAATTTCGATCCCTCTCAACTGCCTTAGGCCACCTTGGAACCAGCGCCTGTATACCCGCACGGTAAAATCCTGGACCAACCTGTTGGAGCCACTGTTTGGCTGCGTGCACAAGGGAGTCATCATCTTTAAACCTTGTTCCACGAAGAGAGTCTTTCAGTTTCCCAAAGAGATGATAGTCACGTGGAGCCAGATCAAGACTGTAAGGCAGGTGTTTCAGTATTGTCCATCCGAGTTTTGTGATCGCTTCCATGGTTTTTTGACTGACATGTGGCCGCGCATTGTCGTGCAACAGCAAAACATCCTGCTTTTGCCGATGTGGTCGAACACGACTCGGTCGAGCTTGAAGTTTCTTCAGTGTCGTCACATATGCATCAGAATTTTTGGTGGTTCCACTTGGCATGATGTCCACAAGGAAGAGTCCTTCGGAATCGAAAAACACCGTGGTCATAACTTTTCCAGCAGAAGGTGTGGTTTTGAATTTCTTGGGTGAATTTACATGATGCCACTCCATTGACTGCCTCTTCGTCTCTGGTGAAAAATGATGGAGCCATCTTTAATCACCTGACACAATTCTTCCAAGAAAGTCATCTCCACCATTCTTTTACTGTTCCAAAAATTCGCTGCATACTATTTTTCTTGTTTCTTTGTAAGCCACTGCCAACATCCTGGGAACCCACCTGGCACAAACCTTTTTAACGCCAACACTTTCAGTATTCTGCAAACACTTCCTTCCCCTACCCCAACGTAGCGTGACAATTCGTTCACTGTGATGCGTCTGTCAGCAGTCACCAATTCGTTAACTCTCTGCACATTGTCTGGAGTGTGTGCAGTACGAGGCCTGCCGCTGCGAGGACAGTCCTTAATATCGCCGTGCCCGCTTTCATCACGTAACCTGCTTACCCACCGGCTAACTGTACTGCGATCGACAGCAGCATTTTCATACACCTTTTTCAACCTCTTGTGGATGTTTCCCACTGTCTCGTTTTCACAGCACAGGAATTCTATGACAGCACGTTGCTTCTAACGAACGTCAAGTGTAGCAGCCATCCTGAAGACATGCTGTGACGGCGCCACTCACGGGAACAGGTTGAACTAAGTTTGAAAAAGAGTGGGAAGGATGTATCTACACACTGTAAAACTTTCACACATGCAGAATGAAAATTGTATTTTTACAAAAATAGTGTGCATTTCTTTTGGAGTGACTCTCGTAGTTTGTGGATAGTACAAATGTGGGTAAGGAGCGGTCGGACATTGTTCAGAAGATAGAGGCTCCATGTGGGGGAAAGGAAGCGCATGCGAAAATCGAGGCGGAGTACATGGCGTTCAAGGATTTTAACTGGGTTATAGAACATTGGTGGGGCAGATATCCATGGCACATCTGCATAGAAGAGAATGCGTCGGAGCAAGTAGTTTGGTATCGATGCCCCGCTGCAGGAAAACACTAGTCCAGGGTATAAGTGCCCGATACACTATCGCCTGCCTGCAGAGTAGCACAGGAAGAGCCCGACCAACAGCCACCGCTTTATAGGAATCTTCAGTTCGAAATATCCAATGGGATCACAGAATGTGAGATTGGTAGTCATCTAATTACCGAAATAGGACGGTATATAGGGGAGACAAACGCAGCAGTTAGTCGCCGTTAGAAGACTGCTCCAAAGACAGTCAAAACGTCTGTGGTACAGTGCAGTGTTTTATAATGGCGTCGCCTACCACTAGAAAATGATTTGATTCATAGAGGAACAATTGGTTGTAGATGTGAAATCGTCATTACTGACTGTTCAGTTGACACTGATTGCTCGGTACCCTGCCGACACGATTTTCAGTTACACGTTACTCCCACTAATGTGAAGAAAGACAAAATGCTTTATTCTGCACTGTTAGTTTCAAACATGGTCCATTTTCAAGTATATCCACAGCAACAGATGTATACTGACTGGAAGACATCGAAACAGTTCAGAGGAAGGCAACTCTTTTTGTATTCTGTCGAAACTGGAATAGTGTGTCATAGACATGACACGCCAGTTGTCTTGGCAATCATTAAAAAGAAGTGTTTTTCGTTGCGATAGATCTTTTCACGAAATTTCAATCATCGAATTTCTCCTTCGAATGCCAAAATAGTTTGTTGACACCCACTTGCTTACGGAGAAATGATCATCGTAATAAAATAAGAGAAATATGGATGTAGATATAGATACATCTCCATGCTATGCGTTTTTGTGAATGACATCGATGTCCACATCTGTTGCTGTAGATGCACATGAAAATGGACCGTGTAGAAAACCAGTAGTGTGGAATAAAGTATTTTAAGATACGGCCTGGTAGAATAAAGCCTTTCCTCAAATATATCGATGCTGTGATGACCACCGAGAAGAAAAAAGAATCTCTCTAATGTTCTTGTAATGTTTACATGATCATACAGTTTTACAGAGTGGCCTATTGAACATGAGTGTGACACAGTGGTTAGACGACTGCACTACTCACATTAGCCACCAGAGGAGGTGGCGCAGTGGTGAGACAACGGATCCGTTATGGAGGTGATCTCTAATTCACACACGGACATACATGTTCACGTTTTCTGTGATTTCTCTAACTAAGGCGAATGCCGTTATACGAGGGTTGAAACTTAAATAGTGGCAACTATTTATTCACAACCGATACAAACGAGTTACATGTTTTCACCTGTTTCTGTCCTTCAAAGCAGTCACCAGCGTTGTGTAGAACCCTTTGCCAGCGATGTGGAAGGCGTAGTATACCGTTAGCGGAGCCTGTTCTGTTGATGGTGCGAATGGAGCGGTCTAAAGTTATGGTGATTCTCGTGTACGCCTGTGATAGTGCTATCCTAACGCATTACGTTCCTCCACGGCAGACCGTCAAAGCACGGTATTACTGTTCGTTTTTTGGAGCATCACCTGCGACCAACTTTGCGAAAGAAGCGGCGACACTTTCGGCGCAACCGACCCATCATTTTGCACGACAATGTGCGGGCGCATATAGCGCCAATTGTGGCAGCTCTGTTCGGTCGATGGGACTGGGAAGTACTGTACTCCCACCATACTCCGCGGACTTAAGTCCTTGTGACTTTGATTTGTTTCCGAAGATGAAGGAACCACTTTATGGCATTCGCTTCAGAACTGTTCCAGAGGTTCGACCGGCAGTAGACTGCTCCATCAACAGAACAGGTTCTGCTAACGGTATACTACGCTTTCCACATCGCTGGCCACGGGTTCTACACAACGCTGGTGACTACTTTGAAGGACAGTAACATGTGCAAACATGTATCTATTTTGTGTCGATTGTGAATAAATAGTTGCCACTATTTAAGTTCCAACTCTGGTAGTTAGCCCATTTCCTCGCTCATACTTCCAGAACTCGAAGTTGTGCACCATCTCTAACGACCATGTCGTTGACAAGACGTTAAACACTACCTTTCCCTTTTGCACATTAACCATTACGAAGCGAGAAAAAGAACCCTCGCGGTGCAGAAAGTGTGGAGAGCAATTTTAGAGAAAATTTTCGAAGGCCACTTGACTTAATACCTCGCAAAAATCACACTGGACTCGCATTCGGGAGGACGACGGCTCAATCCCGTCTCCGGCCATCCTGATTTAGGTTTTCCGTGGTTTCAGTAAATCGGTACAGGCAATTGCCGGGATGATTGCTTTGAAAGGGCACGGCCGGTTTCCTTCCCCATCCTTCCCTCACCCGAGCTTGCGCTCCGTCTCTAATGACCTCGTTGTCGACGGGACGTTAAACACTAATCTCCTCCACCTCCTCGCAAAAATCAGCGATATACTAGGGTCACTCCAAAAGAAATGCACACTATTCTTGTAAAAATACAGTTTTCATTCAGCATGTGTGAAAGTTTTACAGTGTGTAGACACGTCCTTCCAGCTTGTTTTCAAACTTCGTTCAACCTGTTCCCGTGAGTGGCGCCGTCACAGCATGTCTTCAAGATGGCTGCTACACTTGACGTTCGTCAGAAGCAACGTGCTGTCATAGAATTCCTGTGCTGTGAAAACGAGACAGTGGGAAATACCCACATCCAATCCAGTTCACCCAAGGAAAAAAAATTCAAAACCACACCTTCTGCTCGAAAAATTATAGCTGCGGTGTTTTTCGATTCCGAAGGACTCTTGCTTGTGGACATCGTACCAAGTGGAACCACCATAAATTCTGATGCATATATGATGACACTGAAGGAACTTCAAGCTCGACTGAGTCATGTTCGACCACATAGGCAAAAGCAGGATGTTTTGCTGTTGCACGACAATGTACGGCCACATGTCAGTCAAAAAACCATGGAAGTGATCACAAAACTTGGATGGACAACGCTGAAACACCTGTCTTACAGTCCTGGCCTGGCTCCACGTGACTATCATCTCTTTGGGAAACTGAAAGACTCTCTTCGTGGAACAAGGTTTGAAGATGATGACTTCCTTGTGCACGCTGCCAACAGGTTGGTCCAGAATTTTACAGTGCAGGTATACAGGAGCGGGTTCCAAGATGGAGTAAAGCAATTGAGAGGGATAGAAATTATGAGGAGAAATGAAAATATTGTTCCTAAAGGATATATCTACACACTGTAAAACTTTAAAACATGTAGAATAAAAGATGGATTTTAAAAAAATAGTGTGCATATCTTTTGGAGTGACCCTCGTATTATACAGAGTGTTACAAAAAGCTATGGCCAAACTTTCAGGAAACATTCCTCACACGGAAAGAGAGAAAATATGTTATGTGGACATGTGTCCGGAAACAGCTACTTTCCATGTTAGAGCTCATTTTATTACTTCTCTTCAAATCACATTAATCATGGAATGGAAACACACAGCAACAGAACGTACCAGCATGACTTCAAACACTTTGTTACAGGAAACGTTCAAAATGTCCTCCGTTAGCGAGGATACATGCATCCACCCTCCGTCGCATGGAATCCCTGATGCGCTGATGCAGCCCTGGAGAATGGCGTATTGCATCACAGCCGTCCACAATACGAGCACGAAGAGTCTCTACATTTGGTACCGGGGTTGCGTAGACAAGAGCTTTCAAATGCCCTCATAAATGAAAGTCAAGAGGGTTGAGGTCAGGAGAGCGTGGAGCCCATGGAATTGGTCCGCCTCTACCAATCCATCGGTCACCGAATCTGTTGTTGAGAAGCGTACGAACACTTCGACTGAAATGTGCAGGAGCTCCATCGTGCATGAACCACATGTTGTGTCGTACTTGTAAAGGCACATGTTCTAACAGCACAGGTAGAGTATCCCGTATGAAATCATGATAAAGTGCTCCATTGAGCGTAGGTGGAAGAACATGGGGCCCAATCAAGACATCACCAACAATGCCTGCCCAAACGTTCACAGAAAATCTCTGTTGATGACGTGATTGCACAATTGAGTGCGGATTCTCGTCAGCACACACATGTTGATTGTGAAAATTTACAATTTGATCACGTTGGAATGAAGCCTCATCCGTAAAGAGAACATTTGCAATGAAATGAGGATTGACACATTCTTGGATGAACCATTCGCAGAAGTGTACCCGTGGAGGCCAATCAGCTGCTGATAATGCCTGTACACGCTGTACATGGTACGGAAACAACTGGTTCTCCCGTAGCACTCTCCATACAGTGACGTGGTCAACGTTACCTTGTACAGCAGCAACTTCTCTGACGCTGACATTAGGGTTATCGTCAACTGCACGAAGAATTGCCTCGTCCATTGCAGGTGTCCTCGTCGTTCTAGGTCTTCCCCAGTCGCGAGTCATAGGCTGGAATGTTCCGTGCTCCCTGAGAAGCCGATCAATTGCTTCGAACGTCTTCCTGTCGGGACACCTTCGTTCTGGAAATCTGTCTCGATACAAACGTACCGCGCCACGGCTATTGCCCCGTGCTAATCCACATATCAAATGGGGATCTGCCAACTCCACATTTGTAAACATTGCACTGACTACAAAACCACGTTCGTGATTAACACTAACCTGTTGATGCTACGTACTGATGTGCTTGATGCTAGTACTGCAGAGCAATGAGTCGCATGTAAACACAAGCACCGAAGTGAACATTACCTTCCTTCAATTGGGCCAACTGGCGATGAATCGAGGAAGTACAGTACATACTGACGAAACTAAAATGAGCTCTAACATGGAAATTAAGCGTTTCCGGACACATGTCCACATAACATCTTTTGTTTATTTGTGTGTGAGGAATGTTTCCTGAAAGTTTGGCCGTACCTTTTTGTAACACCCTGTAGAACGAGATGGTCATATTCTACACCTAAGTGAGTCCAACTGTGTATGCAAAAGAACTTAAAAGTGATAACATCGCATCGCTGTAGTACACGTCCTCCACGAACACTCTGCGCTTCGCAGGCTCAGCGTTGATGCGAGTAATGCAGCGGTTTCCATGATCCAATAGGGCACGTCTGGCAGAAGACGGTTCTCGCGTCGCCGCCACGCGCGGGGCTCGGTCTGCGCGGTGGCGTGACCGCCTGCCTCCGGAATAGCTGGCGGACATGATGCATACATTAGCGCCGCGATAGCGCCGAAATATATACGGCGCCCATCCGGAAGCACGCCGCTCAAAACCCACTACGTGACACCCCAAGACGGCCCGAGCTGTCGCAAATGCGCCGTATCCTGTTCCTGGCCCTGCGGCAAGAGTTCGCGCAAACCTCTCAGAGTGACTATAAACATGAAAATGTCTCTGTAACGCTTTAGTAAATATCCTGCTAAACGTGTGGCTACGGGGAGGAAAGAGGGAGGCTATATGTAGATCACCCGTACTCTTTAACAGGAGAACACTGACCTCTCGTTCCTAGTCATGAGTCATTTTGACACACAGTAAGAAATCTTCATAGAAAGAGGCACTTTTCCCGTAATGCTTGTCTGTATTATCAAGCGCTGTTATAACTTGAGAAATAATGCTAGTGTCGCAGACTTTCGTTTGAAAGAACGAAAAGCATTTCCTCAATCCCGGCTCTTAACAGACTCTAGATTTCTGCTTACATCACCTTCAATACGTAATCCAACACCATTAATTGCAAAATACAGTCGATCATCTGAAAGGAAACATGTCTCATTAAGAACAGGATACACTGTTCGTTAAAGAAATCAATATCTATAGTACAACACAGTTAGCCCTAATACATACACTCCTGGAAATTGAAATAAGAACACCGTGAATTCATTGTCCCAGGAAGGGGAAACTTTATTGACACATTCCTGGGGTCAGATACATCACATGATCACACTGACAGAACCACAGGCACATAGACACAGGCAACAGAGCATGCACAATGTCGGCACTAGTACAGTGTATATCCACCTTTCGCAGCAATGCAGGCTGCTATTCTCCCATGGAGACGATCGTAGAGATGCTGGATGTAGTCCTGTGGAACGGCTTGCCATGCCATTTCCACCTGGCGCCTCAGTTGGACCAGCGTTCGTGCTGGACGTGCAGACCGCGTGAGACGACGCTTCATCCAGTCCCAAACATGCTCAATGGGGGACAGATCCGGAGATCTTGCTGGCCAGGGTAGTTGACTTACACCTTCTAGAGCACGTTGGGTGGCACGGGATACATGCGGACGTGCATTGTCCTGTTGGAACAGCAAGTTCCCTTGCCGGTCTGGGAATGGTAGAACGATGGGTTCGATGACGGTTTGGATGTACCGTGCACTATTCAGTGTCCCCTCGACGATCACCAGTGGTGTACGGCCAGTGTAGGAGATCGCTCCCCACACCATGATGCCGGGTGTTGGCCCTGTGTGCCTCGGTCGTATGCAGTCCTCATTGTGGCGCTCACCTGCACGGCGCCAAACACGCATACGACCATCATTGGCACCAAGGCAGAAGCGACTCTCATCGCTGAAGACGACACGTCTCCATTCGTCCCTCCATTCACGCCTGTCGCGACACCACTGGAGGCGGGCTGCACGATGTTGGGGCGTGAGCGGAAGGCGGCCTAACGGTGTGCGGGACCGTAGCCCAGCTTCATGGAGACGGTTGCGAATGGTCCTCGCCGATACCCCAAGAGCAACAGTGTCCCTAATTTGCTGGGAAGTGGCGGTGCGGTCCCCTACGACACTGCTTAGGATCCTACGGTCTTGGCGTGCATCCGTGTGCCGCTGCGGTCCGGTCCCAGGTCGACGGGCACGTGCACCTTCCGCCGACCACTGGCGACAACATCGATGTACTGTGGAGACCTCACGCCCCACGTGTTGAGCAATTCGGCGGTACGTCCACCCGGCCTCCCGCATGCCCACTATACGCCCTCGCTCAAAGTCCGTCAACTGCACATACGGTTCACGTCCACGCTGTCGCGGCATGCTACCAGTGTTAAAGACTGCGATGGAGCTCCATATGCCACGTCAAACTGGCTGACACTGACGGCGGCGGTGCACAAATGCTGCGCAGCTAGCGCCATTCGACGGCCAACACCGCGGTTCCTGGTGTGTCCGCTGTGCCGTGCGTGTGATGATTGCTTGTACAGCCCTCTCGCAGTGTCCAGAGCAAGTATGGTGGGTCTGACACACCGGTGTCAATGTGTTCTTTTTTCCATTTCCAGGAGTGTAGATATCTAAATAATACTGGAACATAACGCAAGGAAAATAGCAAGTACGATAATTACTGAAAGTAAATCGAATGTAGGTGATTTAAAGTCATCTTACTGTTTCCGAGTCAAAGGCCTCTTCTTTTAAAAAATACTGACTTAAAAATCTTCATTGCTAGGTGCTCCGTGCTCCACAACTTTCAGGTGTACAGGGTGGTCCATTGATCATGACCGGGCCAAATATCCCACGAAATAAGCGTCAACCGAAAAAACTACAAAGAACAAAACTTGTCTAGCTTGAAGGGGGAAACCAGATGGCGCTATGGTTGGCCCGCTAGATGGCGCTGCCATAGGTCAAGCGGATGTCAACTGCGTTTTTTTAAAAATAGGAACCCCCATTTTTATAACATATTCGTGTAGTACGTGAAGAAATATGAATGTTTTAGTCGGACCACTTTTTTCGCTTTGTGATAGGTGGCGCTGGCAAAAACATATGGCTCACAATTATAGACGAACAGTTGGTAGCAGGTAGGTTTTTTAAATTAAAATACAGAACGTAGGTACGTTTGAACATTTTATTTCGGTTGTTCCAATGTGATACATGTATCTTTGTGAACTTATCAGTTCTGAGAACGCATGCTGTTACAGAGTGATTACCTGTAAATACCACATTAATGCAATAAATGCTCAAAATTATGTCCGTCAACCTCAATGCATTTGTCAATACGTGTAACGAAATTCCTCTCAACAGCGAGTAGTTCGCTTTCCTCAATGTTCGCACTTGCATTGACAATGCGCTGACGCATGTTGTCAGGCGTTGTCGGTGAACCACGATAGCAAATATCCTTCAACTTTCCCCACAGAAAGAAATCCGGGGACGTCAGATCCGGTGAACGTGCGAACCATGGTATGGTGCTTCGACGACCAATCCACCTGTCATGAAATATGCTATTCAATACCGCTTCAACCGCACGCGAGCTATGTGCCGGACATCCATCATGTTGGAAGTACATCGCCATTCTGTCATGCAGTGAAACATCTTGTAGTAACATCGGTAGAACATTACGTAGGAAATCAGCATACATTGCACCATTTAGATTGCCATCGATAAAATGGGGGCCAATTATCCTTCCTCCCATAATGCCGCACCATACATTAACCCGCCAGGGTCGCTGATGTTCCACTTGTCGCAGCCATCGTGGATTTTCCGTTGCCCAATAGTGCATATTATGCCAGTTTACGTTACCGTTGTTGGTGAATGACACTTCGTCGCTAAACAGAACGCGTGCAAGAAATCTGTTATCGTCCCGTAACTTCTCTTGTGCCCAGTGGCAGAACTGTACACGACGTTCAAAGTCGTCGCCATGCAATTCCTGATGCATAGAAATATGGTACGGGTGCAGTCGATGTTGATGTAGCATTCTCAACACCGACGTTTTGGAGATTCCCGATTCTCGCGCAATTTGTTTGCTACTGATGTGCGAATTAGCCGAGACATCAGCTAAAACACCTAATTTGGCATCATCATTTGTTGCAGATCGTGGTTGACGTTTCACATGTGGTTAAACACTTCCCGTTTCCTTAAATAACGTTACTATCCGGCGAACGGTCCAGACACTTGGATGATGTCGTCCAGGATACCGAGCAGCATATATAGCGCACGCCCGTTGGGCATTTTGATCACAATAGCCATACATCAACACAATATCGACCTTTTCCGCAATTAGTAAACAGTCAATATTAACACGAGTAATGTATCACGAAGCAAATACCTTCGGCACTGGCGGAATGTTATGTGATACCACGTACTTATACGTTTGTGACTATTACAGTGTCATCTATCACAAAGCGAAAAAAGTGGTCCAACTAAAACATTCATATTTCTTCACTTACTACACGAATATGTAATAAAAATGGGGGTTATTATTTACAAAAACGCAGTTGATGTCCGTTTGACCTATGGCAGCGCCATCTAGCGGGCTAACCATAACGCCATCTGGTTTCCCCCTTCAAGCTAGACAAGTTTCGTTCCTTGTAGGTTTTTCGTTTGACGCTTATTTCGTGAGATATTTGGCCCGGTCACTATCAATGGACCACCCTGTACATTTAAAGAAATCTTCTGTACACCAAGAGCTGCCCTAGGAAGGTTTTATTTCCCAAAACCAGTTCTTGGGTTCATAGCCTATCATCAGTGGCATCTGTTATAGAGGAACAAACAACTGCATGTGCATCGATTTCTTCAAAATGATGACTGTACAAAAATAACAGCAATATAAGTCTACTTATATTATGCACTTCTATAGCAATGACAGGCTTGTCAGTTAAGACGACAGGATCTGAAATAATTCCTACAACATAGTACACAGTTTGTCATGTATGTTACTGCTATCAAATTTTAGGTAGTAGCAGTTCTTGATAATGTTTGACATAACCAGTAGTGCAGTTCTTCCTGTGAAGTTGCTGCGTACAGGAGGAATTTTCAAAAGAGTACATAGAGCGTTTTCCTTCTTATTTCTTCTGTAAAGTAATAAAAGTTACACGCTTCTTCAACACTACTCACAAAATTTGTTGAAAGTTGTGCTATTGGTGTAGTTCCAGAATGAGATTTTCACTCTGCAGCGGAGTGTGCGCTGATATGAAACTTCCTGCCAGATAGGAGACGAGGTACTGGCAAAAGTAAAGCTGTGAGAACGGGGCGTGAGTTGTGCTTTGGTAGCTCAGTTGGTAGAGCAATTGCCTGCGAAAGGCAAAGGTCCCGAGTTCGAGTCTCGATATTGGTGTAGTTGCAACATTCAGTCCATCACCTAATACAAACAACACAACATTTAAACTGATTTTACATGTGTAGAAGCGTAGATAATTAATTATGCTCGAGAATAAATGTTTCCAGATCAATCTGTGGAGAAATTCTTCGCAACTCAGCACTGAGAGGTCGTGGGTTCTTGTCGCGGCATCGAGCTGGACATCGTTTGAGCCTACGGAAGCTCCGAGGGTGGACGAGTAACGTTTTATTACTACACGATTTTTTCTAATGAGACTCCAACAAGTCTACTGCACTGTATTTCATATAGAAAAACACAGTATGTAGTAGGAACCGGTTGGTCCACACACGTGAGTCACCATGTGCAGTTTCCAGCGGCATTTTGGGGAGGTGCGACTGCAGTGAGATGACGTGCGTGTTGCAGTGTCCGACTACACGCTGCTGGAGGTGCTGAAAGAGGAGCCGATCCGCGTGACGATCCGCGGGATGCGGCGCACCTTCTACCCGCCGCTGCACCACCCGCCCAGCGACACCGCGCCGCCCGAGAAGCGCCTCCAGCTCGCCTGGGTGTATCCTTGCACGACCGCCTGGCCAGCAGCAGGCGCGCTGCGTCTGCCTGCTGGCTGCCTGCAACGGTAGCGGAAAAAAAAGCCGCACCATGAAGGAATTATCCGAAAGGGACGGAAATCGATAGATGTGATGTACTCTTACGTGTACAAACAAATAAATCATTAGAATTTCAGAAAACTTGGGTGATTTAGTCGAGAGAAATAGCATCACAAATTCAGCAAGTCAATAATGCGTTGAACATTTTAAGGGAGGTAGGACGTCAAACGGGCTGACTTGGAGCAGGAGAGGCACTACAGGACATTTTAATTTCCACTATCTATACTTATACAAATAAATTTATAAAACTTTTTCAGCATGACCAGGAAGGATTCGGGATTCACACCCATAGCAGTGGAAGTTCAAAACCGTAACAAAATAATTTTTTCTTATATCTGAAATTTCATCTGTTTTTCGCTTATTATTGGTTGCATTTGTTCCTATAGGTACACTTTTCTTCACAACTAGGAGAGATTTTTCGATGAATTTTGCACAGCATACGAACCATAGTTACAGGTGTATGAAACTGTAGAATTTTCCAAATTTATTAAAAACTGTGGTAAAAATTGAGATAATTAACTATAAAATTTGAGTTTTTTCTAAACATGAAGTTTAAAATGTAAAAGCATATTCATTTTTTCATAAATTAAATAAATTATAGAG
Organism: Schistocerca americana; assembly: GCF_021461395.2. Lineage (NCBI taxonomy): Eukaryota > Metazoa > Arthropoda > Insecta > Orthoptera > Acrididae > Schistocerca > Schistocerca americana. Next base: position 414,879,410 of record NC_060121.1, on the reverse strand, counting down.
TTTCATACACCTGTAAATATGGTTTGTATGCTGTGCAAAATTCATCGAAGGGTCTCTCCTGCTTATGAAGAAAAGTTTACCTACAGCATCAAATTCTGCCAACAGTAACTGAAAAAAATGATGAAATTTCACATGTAAAAAAAAATATTTTGTCACGTTTGTGAACTTCCACTGCTATGAGTGTGAATCCTGAATCCTTGCTGGTAATGCTGACAAAGTTTTATAAATTTATTTGTAAAAGTGTAGACAGTGGAAATTAAAATGTCCTGTGTTGCCTCTCCTGCTTCAAGTCGGCCCGTTTGACGTCCTACACCCATTAAAGAACATAGTTCTTATATAGAAAAACAGCGATCTGTAATTATTATAAATAAACTGGAAGCAGTCTTGATCGCTTAACTTTATTAATGGTGACAGGTTTCGATTTTTTCATCAGATCATCTTTGGACCTGCAATAAACAGGAACTGATATGAGCATATAAAGGACGAAATCATATATTCATCAAGCACTAAATAACTCTGATATACCATGAATGTCTGCCGCAGGCGGTGGCGCGTGGCAATCCTCTTGTTTGTGGCTGGTGGTGTACTGCATGTGAAGAACACCAGCCGCTAGCTAAATACATGAAGCCCCGCCCACGATTATTGGCACAATGTCATTAATTTTATGCTCTTGATAGCCATCGCGTTGCATCCTATGCAGACCAACGACCGTAACGGTAATAAAGCTCCTACTTTATAAAATTTCTGTAACATTCCACTACTGAAATCGCATATCAGACGTAACAGTTTAGAAGTTATTTTGACGAGATGTCTTTCAATTAAAATGTTAATGGTAACAGGAACTCATGTGCATATCACTTACTCATATCATGTACTTACTGATCGACCTTCGTTAGGTCTCCCTGGCAACCTTAGAGCGACCAGAACGCTTTCTCAACAGGTAGCCTTGCAACGGTACTTTCGTGTTCTCGTGAATACGGTACCAGAACGTTTAAGTTCTACCACTGTAAAGACGGAAGATCCGCGATTCGGAATGTCAGAACTGTGCAGCAAGTAGCGGCAGGAACACCACCACAAAATCACGCAGCACTAGCACTCCAAACCATCGACTCTCGGAGAGAGAATTTAACCGTATTCAACCCAATTACCAGTATCGAACTATTTTTCTCCGAATCATACAGTTTGTGGTAAAATCAGTGAGAATAATTACTTTTGGAAACCTTTTATCAGACAAAGCCTGTTATAACAATAAACTGTTTCGCTTAATAAAACGGCCGCCAGCCCAAATCGGGCACAGTGTCTATACAAAAAGATGAAGTCAGTTTTCGACACTGAATAAATAACTACTTTCACTTACTACGGTCACTTGGCAGTAAGTACTATTAATCCCACTTTATGTTACTTATTGAATTTATCACTATACTTCAGTAATTATTTAAAGAAGATACACATATGTTTCAACAAGGATAAAAAATATAAAACTTATAGCTATCATTCATATGAACAAAACTATTATTTAACACGACTATATTTCATTTCTTTAGGACTGTTATTTGTTACCATTTTACTAACGCCAATATTTGTCTGGCTTTCTTTGACATGGAGAAGCAACACGAACAATTACTGTTAAGATTATTGCAGTTAAACAATTATGTTACTTTACTTTCAGAAATACTAATGAAAACTTATCCTCATGGTCTCGCAAAGTGGTGGCCCTTAAATTGATACGTGCAAACTTTAGTATTTAATAGTGATTTTCAGAATTTACTACCAAAACAGTACTCTTTCCAGTAATTTACTATTATTCGAACTTCCATAAACATCATGATACTCAATAAATTCGTTTAGGTAAGGACTCTACTGAGGTAAATGACATAGGAAAAATCACGGTTAAACAAAAAGGTACATTTAACACTTATATTCCACTGATTGAAGATGGATGGTTCATACTGTGATAAACTTCTAAATAAAGTACTTTGCCTGTTACTGATGTCGAAGTTGGCGTGAGGTGGTGCTGCGTAGTAACATTGCGCAGGTACGGGTCTTAATGTACACAGCTTTGTCTTCCTCTTGGTGGCGAGGCCGAAGTGGCCGTGCGGTTAAAGGCGCTGCAGTCTGGAACCGCAAGACCGCTACGGTCGCAGGTTCGAATCCTGCCTCGGGCATGGATGTTTGTGATGTCCTTAGGTTAGTTAGGTTTAACTTGTTCTAAGTTCTAGGGGACTAATGACCTCAGCAGTTGGGTCCCATAGTGCTCAGAGCCATTTGAACCATCTTGGTGGCGACGATAAAATTGCAAATTTCTGAGCTATTAATTTGTTGCCGTACTGCGCCAGTCATGTAGAACACGTCCGAGGCCAAAACCCAGTCTTGCAGGTAAACTCGGGCCTCTAGTGCTTGACCAACATACTGCGTGTTCACCACTGTATATGCCACTTGCGCGCCAATTCTCACTCGCGCGCCCCACCATTTTTCCATTCCACCACAGAACGGAGTTCCGTTATATCCATGATCCCTACACCTTTTCAATTTACACTTCTGCTTACAAAATACCTACGTATGAACCATTTACAATTGCATGACAGCATATATATACAAAATTGACATAATTAATTACAGTTTTACTTGAAATATTACATAATTATTTACAAAATATGTTTTAATACAATTATGCCGCCAACGTCAAAGAGGTTATTTTAAACAGATAAAATACACTTACCACAAGCTTACTCTCCTTATTGTATTTGCTTAATTTTTCAAAATAATTATGGAACAAAAAATTTTAAAATATACAAATTAATGGCAGTATTATATTTACAATAGCATTACAGCCTCTTTGGCCCTAGTAAGACGAGTAGGTAGCCATGGTTACTAGAGTGGCATCCTTGCTATCATCTTTGGCCCTAGTAAGACGAGTAGGTAGCCAGGGTTACTACAGTGGCGTCGTTGCCATCATCTTTGCGTTGATCGATAACAGTACATGATAGAGGGCCACACTGTTTAGGTCGCAGTAATTACCTTTTTACACAATATTTTATAAGCTATAAGATTTTAGCGTGTTTTATAAGTCCTATAGATGGTAATAATGACTTAAAGTAACTACCACGTTACTTTCTTAAGCGGCAGAAATGCAACTTACGTGACTGGCTATCCGTGACGTAATGCCGGAGACGGTGGGCGGGGCTTCATGTATTTAAATAGTGGCTGGTGTTCTTCACGTGCAGTACACCACCAGCCACAAACAAGAGAATTGCCATGCGCCATTGCCTCCGGCAGACGTTCACGGTATATCAGCGTTATTTACTGCTTGATGAATATATGATTTCGTCCTTTATGTGTTCTTATCAATTCCTGTTTATTGTTGGTCCGAAGACGGTCTGATAAAAAGATCGAAAGCGGTCACCATTAAAAAACTTAAGCGATCAAGACTGCTTCCAGTTTATTTATAATAATGCGTTGGTTCACTTCTGGCCTTTATACAAGCAGTTATTCGGCTTGGCACTGATTGACATATTTGTCCTCCAGAAGGACATAGTGACAAATTCTGTCCAATTGGCGCGTTAGGTCGTCAAAATTCCGACCTTGTTGGGGGATCCTGTCCATAGTGCTCCAAACTTCTCAATTGGAGAGAGATCGGGCGACCTTGTTGGCCAAGGTGAGGTTGGGCCTGCATGGAGACAAGCTGTAGAAATTCGTGTGTGGAAGGCCATTATCTTGTCGAAATGTAAGCCCACGATGGCTTGCCATGAAGGTCAACAAAACAGGGAGTACGATATCGTTGACGTACCGTTGCGCTGCAAGGGTACCGCGGATGACAACCAAAAAGGGTTCGGCTATAAAATGAAATGACACCCATGACCATCACTCCCTGTTGGCGGGCCGTACGCGGGGGACAGTCGTGTAGGTATCTCGCCGCTGCCCAGAGCGTCTCGAGACACGTCTTCTCTGGTCTGGGGACTTAGTTCGAAGTGAGACTCATCACTAAAGACAGTTCTACAACAGTCAATAAGATTGCAGACGAAGACGTGTCTGGAGACGTCCCGAACAGCGGTGGGATACCAACCTGACAGTCGCCCGGCATACGACCCGATAGCCAGGAGCGATGGTCTGGGATGACATTTCATTTCACAGCAGGAGCCCTTTCGTCGTTATCCGCGACGTCCTTAAGGTACAGCGGTATGTCGACGATATTCTTCGCCCTGTTTTCAAATGGTTCAAATGGCTCGGAGCACTATGGGACTTAACTTCTGAGGTCATCAGTCCCCTAGAACTTAGAACTACTTAAACCTAACTAACCTAAGGACATCACACACATTCATGCCCAGGATTCGAACCTGCGACCGTAGCGGTCGCGCTGTTCCAGACTCTAGCGCCTAGAACCGCTCGGCCACTCCGGCCGGCTCGCCCCGTTTTGTCGCCCTTCATGGTGAGCCATCCTGGGCCCACATTTCAGCAAGACAACGCCCGTCTGCACACGGCGATAGTTTCTGCTGCACGTCTTCGGCTTGCCAAATCCTACCTTGGCCAGCGACGTCGCCGAACCTCTTCTCGATTGAGAACGTCTATAGCGTTACTGGCAGGGTCCTTCAACCAGCTCAGGAGTTTGATGAACTAATGCGCCATTTCGACAGAACTTGGCATGATATCCCTCAGGTGGACATCCAACGACTATATCAATCAATACCAAGCCCAGTTACTGCTTGCGTAAAGGCCAGAGGTGGAACAACGCAATATTCACTTCCTCAGTTTGCGAAGCTTTTTCTCATGAATAAATAATCTAATTTTTCTGAAATTGTAATAATTTCTTTGTCAGTACATCTGCATCACGTCTATCGATTTCAGTTCCATTCGCATAATTCCCTCGTGGTGCGTCGTTTAGCGTGTATATTAGTACAGCATAGCTGTTTCATAGGGGAGGGGGGAAGGGAGACAGCGATAGAGAGCGAGCGAGACAGAGAGAGAGAGAGAGCGTTGGGAGAGATGGGAGCGATGATTTTGTTGTTTGGTCCCCTTCCTCAAATCAACCAACCAAACAGAGAGAGAGAGGGAGTGAGTGAGTGAGAGAGAGAGAGAGAGAGAGAGAGAGAGAGAGAGAGTAGTTCGACAAATCAGAAATGTGTGTCTGCTGGAAATGTAATATCACATCTGGAACAACCTGAGATGCTGTACGCGTGTGAGTACTTGTTTCTTACCTCATATTAGAGTGAACCTGAACTCCACCGATAAACATTTCGTAGTCTGCTTAGATATATTTTTCTGAGTATTTTTGCTGTAGTGGAGATAACAGTGGAAGTATAAAGTGACTGGGGGTTGTGCGGGTGTAAATACTCAGAAAGTCTTAAATAATTTTTTTACCATTCCCAACAACTCTGAGAACATACACGAAACCATGCAACTATGGTATTCAGCGCTCAGTTTTCCAAAATGCTAAACTTAGTATCCAACACAATAAAAGAAACGGTAAAATAACCTGCCTCTTTTAATGTAATCAATCTTACAATGAAGGGGGCAAGAAATATTATATAAAATATAAATACCAAACTGTAAAAGGACAGAAAGAAAACACGCAATAATCTATTTTATAAGGGGACCGCGCCTACTCGTTATCACTGATTTCGTCCAAATTTACTTATATGGAGGGCTTGGTCAGACATGAAATTGACAGAAGTGGGGGCTCCGAACGGCCAGGCATTTAGAGAAAATATCCATTTCGCGCAGGTCGGCCGAAGCACGAGTCATACACGTTAGTCTAGCTTCCACGCAGTGGCTGGCGCAGCAGAAAGAGGGGAAAACGGTACTCCGACGGTCGTGGGTCGATTTCAGTTTTAAATATTTACCTTTCTTAGACTGAAAAAAGGAGAAATAGTGTTCAATTATTGTAAGTACAATATATGAGTGACGCGCCCAACTGTTACAGGGAAAAGAAAGAACCATCGGAAAAATGCTCCTATCGGAGCACACAAAAGGAAAATATACTCCAGTTTAAAATGATCTAGCTGAAATATGCACTGCAGTCTAGCGGTAGCGTCTCTGATTGGTAACCAAAGCGTCCTCGGCCCCTTGTTAGAACCCCGCCATCCCTTAAATTTCGAATAAAAATCATCAGCAATGGCGGCCGAAGACGTCTGGCATAAGAAGTCACCATCATTCAACCAACGGCCTTGTCAGCGAGGGCGGAGAAGCAGACAGATGTCCAGGGCACTCTCTTGCCTTTAGGATGGGAAACTGCCGCTAAGAGCGGAAGAATCAGCAATGATCAACGGCATGAGGATGCAGAAGGCAATGGAAACCACTGCATTAAAGACACACACAGGAAGTGTAGCCTGTAGTTAAAAGAGTGTCATGATGATTGCTCCATTGGCAACGGATTTCAGACTAGTAGCCCATTCGGATCTCCCAGAGTGGACTGCCACCGGGGAGGTGACCATGAGAAAAAAATTGAATAAGCAACGAGAAGATAAAATTCTGCAAGTCACGGCGTAGAATGTCAGAAATTTGAACATGGTAGAGAAGCTACGAAATCTGAAAAGGGAAATGCTAAGGCTCAAACTGGATATAGTGGGGGTCAGTGAAGTGAAATGGAAAAAAGACAAGGATTTCTGCTCAGATGAGTGTAGGGTAATATCAACAGCAGCAAAAAATGTGGTAACGGGACTAGGATTCGTTACAAATAGGAAGCTAGGACAGAGAGTGAGTTACTGTGAACAGTTATAGGGCTGTCCTCGTCAGAATCGACATCGAACCAAGCCCGACAACGATAGCTCAGGTATACATGTCGACATCGTAAGCTAAAGATGAAGATACAAAGAAAGTATATGAGGAAATTGAACAGGTAATTCAACACGTAAAGGGAGGTGAAAATCTAATAGTTATGGGGGACTGGAATGCGGTTGTAGGGAAGGAGTAAAAGGAAGGCTTACGGGCGAATATGGGCTCGGTAGTTGGAATGCGTTCTGCAATAAATTTCAGCTAGTAATAGCGAATACTTTGTTCAGACATCACAAGACGAGGGTGTTCACTTGCTTACATCATGGTCAGGCAGAGATTCCAAAATCAGATACTGGTTGTGAGGCGTACCCAGGAGCAGATATAGAATCAGATCACAATTTAGTAGTCATGAAGAGTAGGCTGAAGATTAAGACATTAGTCAGGAGGAACCAATGGGCAAAGAAGTGGGATGCGGAAGTACTAACGAATGAAGAGATACGCTTGAAGTTCTCTGAGACTAAAAATACCGGGATAAAGAATACCTCAACAGGCAGTTCACTTGAAGAGGAATGGATATCTCTAAAGAGGGAAAGAAGTTGGAAAGAATGACATAGGTACAGAAAAGGTAACTGCGAAGAAACCGTGAACGATAGAAGAAATACTTCAGTTGGTCGACGAAAGAATAAAGTACACAAAATTTTCAGGGAATTTCAGGAATAGCCGGCCACGGTGGCCGAGCGGTTCTAGGCACTTCAATCCGGAACCGCGCAACTGCTACGGTCGCAGGTTCGAATCCTGCCTCGGGCATGGATGTTTGTGATGTCCTTAGGTTAGTTAGGTTTAAGTAGTTCTAAGTTCTAGGGGACTGACGACCTCAGATGTTAGGTCCCGTAGTGCTCAGAGCCATTTGAGCCATTTGAATGTCAGGAATACAGAAATACAAGTCACCTAGGAATGAAATAAATAGGAAGTGCAGAGAAGCTAAGGCGAAGTGGATGCATGATAAATGTGAAGAAGTCGAAAAAGAAAGACTGTCGGAAGAATTGATTCAGCATATAGAATTTCAAAACAACCTTCGGTGAAACTAGACAGGGGTGGTAAAATTAAGAGTACAATGGGAATTCCACTGCTAAATGCAAGGGAGAAAACAGATAGATGGAAAGAGTACATTGAAGGCCTCTATGAGGAGGAAGACTTTGCTGATGACATGATAGAAGAAGAAAGGGAAGAGATAGGGGATCCAGTATTATAATCAGAATTTAAAAGAGCTTTGGAAGGTTTAAGATCTAATAAGGCAGAAAGGATAAATAATATTCCATCAGAATTTCTAAAATCGTTGGGGGAAATGGCAACAAAACGACTGTTAACGTTGGTGTGTAGAATGTGTGAGTCTGGCGACATACCATCTGGCTTTCGGAAAAATATCATCCACACAGATCCTAAGATTGCAAGAGCTGACAAGTGCGAGAATTATCGCACAATCAGCTTAACAGCTCATGCATCCAAGTCGCTGATAAGAATAATATACAGAAGAACGGAAAAGAAAATTGTGGATGTGTTAGATGACGATCAGTTTGGCTTTAGGAAAGGTAAACGTAACAGAGAAGCAATTATGACGTTGCAGTTGAAAATGGGAGCAGGACTAAAGAAAAATCAAGACACGTTCATATTGTTTGTAGACTTGGAAAAAAGCGTTCGACAATGTCAAGAGATGTAAGATTTTCGAAATTCTGAGAAAAATAGCGGTGCACTATAGTGAAAGATGAGTAACATACAATATGTACGAGAGACAAAAGGGAAGAATAAGAGTTCAAGTCCAAGAACGAAGTGCCCGGATTTAAATGGGTGTAAGACAGCGATGTAGTGTTTCGCCCCTACTGTTCATACTACACTTCGAAGAAGCAATGATGGAAGTAAAAGAAAGATTCAACAGCTGGATTGAAGTTCAAGGTGAAAGTATATCAATGATAATATTCGCGGTAACATTGCTATCCTCAATGGAAGTGAAGAAGAATTACAGTATCTACTGAAAGAATGAACCGTCTAATGAGTTCAGAATATGGATTGAGAGTAAATCGAATAAAGACGAAGGTAATGAGAAGTAGCAGAAATGAGGACAGCGAGAAACTTAAAATCAAGATTGGTGATCACGGAGCAGATGAAGTTAAGGAATTATGCTGCCCAGGCAGCAAATTAACCCATGATGGACGGAGCAAGGAGGACATAAAAAGCCGATTATCACTGGCAAAGAGGTCATTCTTGGCCAAGAGAAGTCTGCTACTATCGAACATAAACCTTATTTGAGGAAGAAACTTCTGAGAATATAGGTTTGGAGCACAACATTGTATGGTAGTAAAACAAGGACTGTGGAAAACCGGTGAAGAAGAGAATCGAAGCATTTGAGATGTGGTGCTACAGAAGAATGTTGAAATTTAGGTGGACTGACAAGGAAAGAAGGTTCTTTGAAGAATTGGCGAAGAAAGGATTATATGGAAAGTACTGACAAGAAGAAGGGACAGGATGGCAGGACATCTGCAAAGATATTGCGGAATAACTTCCATGGTATTAGGGGGAACTGCAGAGGATAAAAACTGTAAAGGAAAACATATTGGATTATATTCAGCAAATAATTATGGACGTAGGTTGCAAGTGCTACTCTGAGATGAAGAGAGAGACCAGTTCATACATCGTAGCGCCTACTGCATCGGCATCCCACTTCACATCCCACCAACATGAGATGCCTGCATCAAATATTCACAAGGAAAACCTACGTCGTCTGTGTTGTCAACACAAATATTTACCGGCGGCCACAACACAACACAACATCAGGTCTCCTGCAACGGCCGCCAGGGACCGCAACCCTTCCGCGGAGCCTGCAGAACACCTTCACCAGAGGTCGCAGCTAGCCCAGGAACTACTTTGATACGCCAAGCACGTGGTCGCAAATAGTTTCGTCAGATACATCCGCCAAACCGGCTTGACAGGGCGGCGCACTGTTGGCAAAAGGCAGTTCGATGCACTGCTTGGAAGAATACAGAGCTGCCACCCTGGCAGCCATGGCCAGACGCCTTTTCTACACTATGTGATCAAAAGTATCCGGACACTTGGCTGAAAATAACTTACAAGTTCGTGGCGCCCTCCATCAGTAATGCTGGAATTCAGTATGGTGTTGGCCCACCCTTAACCTTGATGACAGCTTCCACTCTCGCAGACATATGTTCAATCAGGTGCTGGAAGGTTTCTTGGGGAATGGCAACTGCACTGAGGAGAGGTATCGATGTCGGTCGGTGAGGCCTAGCACGAAGTCGGCGTTCCAAAACATTCCAAAGGTGTTCTGTAAGATTCAGGTCTTTGTGCAGGCCAGTCCATTACAGGGATGTTATTGTCGAGTAACCAATCCGCCACAGGCCGTGCATTATGAACAGGTGCTCGATCGTGTTGATAGATGCAATTGCCACCCCCGAATTTCTCTTCGGAAGTGGGATGCAAGAAGGTGCTTAAAACAACAATTTAGGTGATTAAAACGTCAACAAGGGGTGCAAGCCCCGCCCCCCTCCCCGCGATGAATAACACGGCCACCCCATAACCTCACCACCTCCGAATTATACTGTTGGCATTACACACATTGGCAGACTAGGTTCACCGGGCATTCGCCATACCCACACCCCGCCATCGGATCGCCACATTGTGTACCGTAATTCGTCACTCCACACAACGTTTTTCCACTGTTCAATCGTCCAACGTTTACGCTCCTTACACCAAGCGGGGCGTCATTTGGCATTTACCGGCGTGATGTGTGGTTTATGAGTTTTCTCACCTCCCGCCGAACTGTCATAGTACTTGCAGTGGATCCAGATGCAGTTTGGAACTGTTGTGTGATGGTCTAGATGGATGTCTGCCTATTACACATTAATACCCTCTTCAACTGTCGGCGGTCTCTGTCAGCCAACAGACGAGGTCAGCCTGAACGCTTTTGTGCTGTACGTGTCCCTTCATGTTTCCACTTCCCTATCACATCGGAAACAGTGGGACTAGGGATGTTTACGAGTATGGAAATGTCGCGTAGAGACGTATGACACAAGTGACACCCAATTACCTGACCACGTTCGAAGTCCGTGAGTTCCGCGGAGCGCCCCATTCTGCTCTCTCACGATGTCTAATGACTACTGAGGTCGCTGATATGGAGTTCCTGGCAGTAGGTACCAGCAGAATGCACCTAATATGAAAAACGTATGTTTTTGGTGGTGCCCGGTTACTTTTGATCAGGTAGTGTAGCTGGCCGATCTCTTGCAGATGGACTTGGTATAGTCGAAGAACATCTTGAAATTGTAGAATTGTTTTATTGTGATCTCTCCCCATGAAGAGGCGGGGCTTTTCTATTATTAATGGTTATTTTATATTTGTGACGATCAGCATTTGGGATCGAGTCTGTTCCTCTTTTGGAGATTGTATTATTGTTTAGTTTTGGTGAGTCTAATAAATTGTTTTCGCACTTGTGTTTTCCGAATTTCTATTCTGCCAGCGCAGATACTCTAATGATAGACAGTGGATGTGGTATAAAACGAATGAAAAAGATGACTACAGTGTGAGAGAAAGAGAGGGACGCAGTGGACAGTGACTGAACAGTGCTAAGAAAAGAGTTAATAAGACAGCGCCATTGACAGAGGAATAAAGAGAAGGAGAAAGCGGAAGCGGTTCAGGGCGAATGATAATGAGAGACAGAGTCTATGACAATGACAACGGAGAAGAGAGAGGGGGTGACAGTGAGAAGAGACAGTAGCAGCGTGAAGGATTGAATGAGATAGTAACAGTGAGATATAGAAAGTGGGCGACAGAGAGAGGAGACAGCAGTAGTAGAACAGAACTAAGGAGACTGTGGTTCTGAGACAGGAGACAGTGACAGTTAGAGGCACTCAAAGAGATAATGATAATGAATTGGGCTGAACGAGTGACTGAGAATGGGAAGTGAGTGTGGGTGGAGATAAGCGACTTATAGTGATGGGCTAGTGGGTGTGAGTGAGTTACGTTTAGGGGAGTGAGAGGTGAGTTGTATGTTAAAAAAAAGCGCCAATATGTTCGCAGCCCAAAACTTTTGGAACATTTTTTAAAGGAGCTGAGGAAGGTATAATCAGACAGCTGATAGCCTACTTTTCAGTCAGGGGCATTTCAGCATGAGCGTATTCGCCTTTTTGTGCTCCGATAGGCGCATTATTCTGCTGATTACATGGTTGTTTCTACAGGAAAACAAACTTAATGGTTCAAATGGTTCAAATGGCTCTGAGCACTATGGGACTCAACTGCTGTGGTCATAAGTCCCCTAGAACTTAGAACTACTTAAACCTAACTAACCTAAGGCCATCACACACATCCATGCCCGAGGCAGGATTCGAACCTGCGACCGTAGCGGTCGTGCGGTTCCAGACTGTAGCGCCTTTAACCGCTCGGCCACTCCGGCCGGCAAACAAACTTAATTTGCATTCATAAAAGGTTCTCTGTCATCGCACAGTTTGGCAGGAAATCATGCGTAAAGCATCATGTCGCCAGATATTGGTGAAAGTAACTGGTGATATACAGTGCAATGTATTGTAGTGAAGTCAAGCCGTAATGTGATTTGTTTTTTCTCCATATATGAGATAAGAGCAATTTTAAAGTTTTTGCATGTACCTGATCATAAAAATAGACATCATAGGGTTGCACTAGCGGAGTGCATTTGGGTGGAATCACTTTAATGTTGCACGATGGCAGTCCTTCATCTTGAAAAGCCTTGTCGTATAATTGTGAAGATTTTTGGCTTTCTCGCGTGCCAATTAAAGGAAGAAATTTGTTCTCTTGAGCATGAGTCAAAAATTATTTGCATAGGGGCGTTGTAAGTTCCAGGTTTTGATGAATTAATGACGACATATCTATATTTCGCCGTAACTCGTCCACCGTTTTTGAATTCTCTGCCCAAAAGAACCAGGACTCGTAGGCAAATATTTTCGAAAAGAGCTGTAGGACACTGCGCTGTATACTAGTGAGTTACTTTGTTCATATTTCGGTTACTTTGCCGTGTAAGTAACGTAATAATGGAAAACTAAACAGAAGTTTCCGCATAGTGTCTCGACCCTCTGGTCTGTAGTTCTGTAGTTTTTACATTCCACCAATCGCTACCTGAAATATATACTAACATAAATGGCTCATATCGCGCCCGACCCTCGCCAAAAACGCAATTTTTTCTAACGCTTGGCCTTCTTAATCCCTTATTTCTGTCGCTTTCATTTCTGGCCAAGCCCTGCATGTACCGTAAATCTGGACGAAGTCTGTGGTAACAGCTAGGAGCGGTCCCCTGGTCAGTCCAGAATATCAACGCCTAAAACATACGTAACCAAAGCCGACACTCTAACAAACACTAAATAAGGAATTATGAAGGGACTACAAATCAGCGTTAATACGCCATCCCAATCGACCCTCTGCTGGGCACAATAAATGAGAACAACAAAACAACGAATGCTAGCTACAAGAAGAGATTAAAATTTCACTGAAAACAACAACAATAAATAAATTTTCCAACTGCAATGCATTGATGCCTGCAGCAGCCCCGACATAGTTGAAATTTGTGATCTGTTGGTAATGGCTCTGAGCACTATGGGACTTAACAGCTGTGGTCATCAGTCCCCTAGAACTTAGAACTACTTAAACCTAACTAACTTAAGGACATCACACACATCCATGCCCGCGCCTAGAACCGCGAGACCACCGCGGCCGGCGATCTGTTGGTAACTTAACTTGACCAACCCACACGCACTCATCTGAACTACAAGACTGCACTGATCACATGCAGCACAACTTCCTGTAACTGTCATAGCCGAAAACATACTGTAGCTAACAACACTACACTCCTGACCATGCTGTTTCCTGGCTTCATGAAGCCAACCACCGTCCACAGGTCCACACTCGAACACCTTCCTGCGTTGACAACAAGCCACCGCCGTCCCCGACTGCAAGTCTATCAAACTGACTCGCTGTTCTCGTCCACTTCTTCCTGCTTTGCTATGTCCAGCCGGCTACTCTCGTCGGAAGTTGCTAGTTGAGTTGTTTTCTAGCTGGCCGTCTTCCACGTGCCTCCACTCTACCAACGTTCCACGTGATGACAGCGACTACCTGTCTTCCATCAACACTTGGCCGTTGTCACCAATAAATCCCTTGGGCCAGGCACACCGGCAGATAAACAAGGTCGACTGGCGCGCTATGCTTGGCTTGACACCGAACAGGGAATCTTGTCCAGCGCTTTCCAAGTTGCTGTTGACGGTTCACTCATATGGCTCATATGGCTCTGAGCACTATGGGACTCAACATCTTAGGTCATAAGTCCCCTAGAACTTAGAACTACTTAAACCTAACTAACCTAAGGACATCACACACACCCATGCCCGAGGCAGGATTCGAACCTGCGACCGTAGCAGTCCCGCGGTTCCGGACTGCAGCGCCAGAACCGCTAGACCACCGCGGCCGGCGACGGTTCACTCTAACACGCCAGACTGCTACTCGCTGTGACAGCACGGCTCTTCACGCCTCGTCGCAGTGTTGCGAGCAGTTATTTTCCTGGAGCAGACTCGTTTTGCCACAGAGGAAGGGAACATTAGCACTCCCGTCAACAGCTAGGTGTGAAGATGGAAACGACTGTGACACGAATCGCTGATTCACAGCACATTGTACATTTGGCCCAAGGCCTGCAGCGCCTCGATACAGAGTAATTGCATTTCGTTTGATTCCTTACCTCCATTTATTTATCCGTGTTTCTCCATTTCACTGAAAATATCTGCAGGACAGTGCGAATGGTGACGGTAGCGCATTGGAAATAAACATGTTCAACACTACGTTAAGCTATGGTAAAATGTACATATTTCATCTGAGAGTTGCTGCATTACTATTTTTTGTTTAAATTACTCATCTCAACGGGTTTCAGCCACAGTCATCTACAGAACCACTTTTAAAATCACGATAGACTATATCTTTTTAGTTCTCATGTACAGGGGGATTATAATTAAAGTCAAACTTTCAAACCGCTGTAAAAATAACACCACTCGTTAGAATGATGTCAAATTGCAACGGAATATTATTGGAGAAAGGGGACAACGTATGGCAAAAGAAAAAAAATAGTTACAAAATGTAGCAATAGATGGCGCTTGACATATCCTGTCAGATGGATGTGGGCTTCGTCTGTCCACAAAATCTTCCACGACCAATCATTGTCCACTTGCATGCGAACAAGAAATTCTAAAGCAAAGGCCTCTCTTGCTGCCAGGTCAACAGGAAGCAACTCGTGCACATGGGTAATTTTGAATGGATAGCAAAGAAGGATGTTTCGTAGGATTTTACTCACCGTGTTCGCGGCAATGTTCGGGCAATTCTCCGTGGACTACACGTTTGCACGCCACCACTCGTCTCCTCCTGCATCGCTGTGGCCACTGTTTCCGCTGACATCGAATCAATTCGTTTCCTCCCTCTACTAGGTTGCACACCAAAAGAACCAGTCTTTTCGAATTTCCGAATCATTTTCCCAGACCCAGGGCAGTTACTGGACCAACGCCTTTTTCCAAACCTTTCAGTGTCCGGAACTTCTGCCAGAGTGGCGTGTGCACAGTCGTCATTCTTGTAATACAGCTTTACACGCAGAGCGCGGTCCTGCATTGAGACAGTCATGGCGAAAGTCGCAGACCGAAAGGGGGAAAAGCCGCGTGCCCTGCGTATTTCTACCAACTTCAGTGGTTCGTGAGCATGACAGGTGTATTCATTTACGTATTTTGACGCATACAGCGGCACCTATTGATCAATTTTCATACTATTTTTTTTTTCTTCTGTCATACGTTTTCCTCCTTCTCCGTTAATATTCCGTTACAATTTGACCTCATTCTGGCCAGAACCGTTATTTTTACAGTATTTTGAAAGCTTAACTTCAATTATAATCACCCTGTACATTTGTACCAGAGACTAGTCTATAGTACAAGTGTGCATGAGAACTGACAAGAAACAGTGTAACGAAATTTTAAATGCGATTCTGAACACGGATGTGAGCGAAACGCATTAAAGTGTGTAATTTTAGAAAATTAAAAAAAAATATAGCGATCAAGATGGACATTTATATTGACTTGTAGTTTATATATTGGTATTTGCATATTACAGGTTTTATCACTGCTGTGGAGGTATTTTCACAAATACAAAGAATAATTATGAAAAATCCGCCTCGATTGCACAAACTACCTGGTGTTCACCTATGTTTCAGCGTGGGTAACCACGCCTTCTTCGGAACAAATATAAAACAGCTTGCCTAAATAGGCATAGTCAAAGGCTAATGTCAACACCTACAGCAGCAAGACCCCATAAAAATTCTTTTATAAATACACGGTACATATACCTGTAACTTCGTGCGGTGCTGTTGCTCGGCGGCTGCCGCTGGGTGCCGGTGTTGAACTCTCGGCCAGCGTCAGCAACCTGCAACAGTTAGGTTTATCATCGTTTTTGTGTCCGATAGGTCATATATCGGATGCACAGTGTAGTGTGATGTTGGCGAATTGTTTGTGCGTCAGTGGGTGAGCTCGCTGGTTTCCCTGCTGTGGCCTGTTGGTCGTCATTAATACCAGCTGGTAATTTCCAGTCAACGTTGCCGATATGCAGGGGCTTACCGATGTTAGTTGCTTGTTGGTGTATGTTAGCTTGCTATAGGTGGTTATGGTTCAAATGGCTCTGAGCACTATGGGACTCAACATCTTAGGTCATGAGTCCCCTAGAACTTAGAACTACTTAAACCTAACCTAAGGACATCACACACACCCATGCCCGAGGCAGGATTCGAACCTGCGACCATAGCAGTCCCGCGGTTCCGGACTGCAGCGCCAGAACCGCACGGCCACCGCGGCCGGCTATAGGTGGTTATGCCCTAGCTAGTAATGTCTTTGGCCGCTTATGCTTCCACCTATAATTGATAGTTGTGACAGCAGGCTAGCACCCACTGACACTTTTATACACGTCCTGCAGGGGGCGCGCCTGGTACGGCGCGGCCCAATTGCGCGTACAATTGGCCGCCGTTTCCTCAGCGCCTTCTCTGGTCTTTTCGTCAGAATGGTAGCAGCCCTCTTCTTTGCATTACTGATCGAACACTGTTGTTGAAGATTTGTACCACCATCAGGATACGAACCGTCTAGCTACAGCTGGAGCTGCACAGCTTTTCGTCTACGGCTGGCAGTTAATCCCTTCAGACCCCATTTTTTGCTGGACGAAGAAAACTCCTCCTTCGTACTGTAATGCTCTTAGAAGATTTTTTAATGATTTTAAATGCAAGATTTATACAAAAATATGTACCTGTACCTGTTTTCAAAACATGCTTTGTACACTTGGCTTCTTTTTATGGGCTAAAATAACTAATTCTGCAATATTCATCGTTGTAATAAATAAACTGATCATTCTGTAAATACTATGCACTATAACAATAACAATGATATTCGTACACACAGTGTAATGTAACTACCCAAACACTTCCGTGTATTCTGGCAGTCACAAGCTGCTGCGTACTGCTACATCGTCTTTTTGATATTTCATGGTGAAGCTCAACAGTTGGCAGCACTTGTACATGATAAAAAATATTGAACATTCACAAATGGGTGCATGAGTTTTCCACTGGGGAAATATACTTCTGTTCCACGAAAGAGACAGTAAAATCTAACGTACGTAATTGTGGCTAGTGGGTCTAATAAGGTTAATACTAAAAGTACGCAAGCAGTGAAGTTGGTAGTGTTCATTACCTGTGGTGTGGTGTATAGAATGCCCTTGACAGTGACGTCAGATACGGGTACCGCGGCACGGACTCTCACCGGAACCTGTGGGTGCTGCCGACGGGGGAGATGCTGTACTACGTGGCCGCAGTCGCCGTGCTCTACGACCGGGACGAGGACTGCCAGCGGCACTACACCGGACACACCGAGGACATCCTCTGGTGAGTACCCAACATCCTGACAGTGCACTCAACGGTGTTATGTAGATCATTTGCCTTTTGGATCAATTCACTTTGTACAACAGTTTCTCAGTAAGAAGATTGTACCCTCCAAATACTATTCTAGAAGGTCTATGACTGCTATAACATCTACAAATTCAAAACAACGTTTCCAAATCACAAATATCCTTAGATGAAAGAGCATAAGGCAGCGATGCAGTCTTTCTCCTCTACCGTTCAACCTATACTTCGAAGAAGCAATCACAGAAATGAAAGAAGGATTCAGATGTGGGATTAAAATTTATGGTAACTTAAGGCCAATGGTGTGCAACGGCCTTGCCGCAGTGGAGACACAGGTTCCCGTCAGATCACCGACGTTAAGCGCTGTCGGGCGGGGCCGGCACTTGGATGGGTGACCACCCGGGACGCCATGCGCTGTTACCATTTTTCGGGGTGCACTCAGCCTCGTGATGCCGATTGAGGAGCTACTCGACCGAATAGTAGCGGCTCCGGTCAAAGAATACCATCATAACGACCGGTAGAGCGGTGTGCTGACCACACGCCCCTCCACTCTGCATCCTCAGCTGAGGATGACTCGGCGGTCGGATGGTCTTGATGGGCCACTTGTGGCCTGAAGACGGAGTGCTATTGACCAATGGTAAGGTTGACTGATGACACTGCTATACTTAGCGAACGTTAGAAGGACTTACAATAGCTGTTTGGATTGGTATAGTGAACATAGAATATCAACTAATTGTAAATCAAAGAAAACAGGTAATTAAAGTAACGAGAAGTAGCAAGGATGAGAGTAGCGATAAGCGGAACACCAAAATTGTGGCGCATGTAGTAGATGATGTGAAGCAAAATAACACATGATGTACGAAGCAAGGTGGACATACCAAACTTACTACACAGGCAAAGAAGGCATACCTCACAAGAAGAATGCTACTAGCATCAAATGCCTTTATTTGAGAAAAAATTACTGTGAATTTACAACATTCTGTTTAAGTGTGTCATGGAATAGGGGAAAGAAGTAGAGAATGGCTAAGGAAAACAATATGTGGAAAATACTGACTGGAAGAGGGGCAGTCTGATGTGTTAAGATAGCAGGGAATAACATAAATGGTGTATAAGGAGCCGTAGTGGAGAAAAGACTGTAGGCCAAAACAGAGACTGGAGAACAAACAACAAATCATCAAGGACGTTAGTTGGTTGTTTTTGGGGGGAAGGAGACCAGACAGCGAGGTCATCGGTCTCATCGGATTAGGGAAGGAAGTCGGCCGTGCCCTTTGAAAGGAACCATCCCGGCATTTGCCTGGAGCGATTTAGGGAAATCACGGAAAACCTAAATCAGGATGGCCGGACGCGGGATTGAACCGTCGTCCTTCCGAATGCGAGTCCAGTGTGCTAACCACTGCGCCACCTCGCTCGGTCAAGGACGTTAGTCACAATGGCTACTTTGAGATGAATTTGACACGGGAGAGAAAGTTAAGGCGAGCGATATTAGACAGTCAAAGGGCTGATCACAAAAGAATGTATGCTATCGAGATTTAAATTTCAGGTGGTTTCACTAAAGCCCAGTACTGGATAGATCCTTCCAAAAGAACACCATCAACTCGTTCCCCACCCTTTTCCGGCCAGAGCTTGTATTTCGTCTAGAGGAAGTTATAGCCTAACCGCCCCATCTAGCTACACAATATGTCGGTGTCCCACTGTTGTTGTCCCAACTATCCAGACACCTATTACTGGACATTAATATTG